>NW_017674061.1:37929-109993 GCF_001879085.1 Nicotiana attenuata | reverse complement strand
TGTTTGATTATAATATAGTGGCCTTCATATATAAATATGGGGTAGTATTTTATACGGCAAATCTGTCTTCTGAGTGTGGTTTTTGCTTATGTTTTTTGTTTATTGAATTTAGTAATAAATTTTGTCCAGTATATTATACTGAAGTCTGTCATGTGAATGTTTGTCTTCTAGTATGTTATACTGGATGATTATTATAATACAGTTGAGTTTTATTTGATTCCAGTATATTTTACGAGAAGTGTGCTGTGTGTAAGCTTTTTCTCCAGTATGTTATACTGGATGAGTTCTGTTTAACCTAGAACTTTGTTTTATTTGTCATTACTTTTTTTGAGTGATTATTTGTCTTCTTTTTTTATTATACTCTTTGATCTAGTATATAATACTTGAGTTTTGTTTGATTTCAGTTTACAGGAAGTCTGGCGTGTGTAAGCCTGTTGTCCAGTTTAGTTTACTAGATTTGTACTTTTTGATTATGTTTTTTGTTTATAGAGTTTAGTAATAAACTTTTGTCTAGTATATAATACTGGAAGTCTGTCCTTTGAATGTTTGTCTTCCAGTATGTTATACTGGATGATTATTATAATCTGCTAATATACTTTAGTATTCAGCTTGTCATATCATAAAACTGAATGTTATTTACTTTTCAATGTAACAGGTTTGTTTACACGTTTTTTATGTATGGGGCGTCAATTTCTGGGTGGAAGTATTGTAGACCACTTATAGCTGTTGATGGAACATTTCTAAAAAATAAATATAGAGGTGTTCTGTTAGTGGATGTTACAAAGGATGCAAATAACCAGATTTTCCCTACAACAATTGGGGTAGCGGATTCAGAGAATAACGAATCATATGAATGGTATTTCAGAGAATTAAGAAAAGCAATTGGGATTCGTAATGATTTAATGTTTTTGTCAGATCGACACAAGGCCATTGCAATTGGAATTGCAAAAGTTTTCCCTGAGTGATACCATGGTATTTGCATATATCATTTTAGAAAATAATCTAAAGCAAAGAAGAGTGAGAAACACTGTAATAAACCTGTTTCAAAGTGCTGCAAGAGTGTACCTTCAGTCAGAATTTGATGACTTTATGTCCCAAATAGCTGTTGTTGATAAGAAAACATTCAACTATTTGATGGAGGAACCACCAGGAAGATGGGCTCATTCACATTGTCCAAGACAACGATATGATATGCTATTAACAAATATTGTTGAGTCAATGAATAATGTTTTGAGACGTGCAAGAGAATTGCCATTTTTAATAATGATGGATTTCATACAAGAAAAATTGCAAAGCTGGTTCTATGAAAGAAGGACAACTGCAGAAGGAATATTCCGTGAGTTATCAAATTGGGAAGAAGCAACATTAAAAGAAAAAATTAAACCAGCTTTTACATTTAGAGTATTGCCCATTGATCGACTCAAATTCAATGTCAAAGAAGGGGGTATGGAATTTATTGTTGATCTAGACAAAAGAACATGTGATTATTCTGAATTTCAGCTAGATGGGATACCCTGTGAACATGCAATTGTTGCAATTGAAAGTATATATCAAAAGAAATCGGCCTTTTGCTCGGCTTATTATACAAGGGACTTTTGGTTGAAAACATATGAAGGGCAAGTAAATTCGGTAGGTGATTCAACAACATGGGTTATACCAGATACTACTAAATCAGAAATCACTAAGCCTCCAGATGCAAAAGTAATGCTAGGAAGAAGACAGAAGAATCAACATGTTTCCGGCACAGAATTCAAAAAGGAACCAAGATGTGGTCGTTGCAAAAGATATGGGCATAACAGAACTAATTGCACAAATTCTGCTATAATTCATCCTTATGCAAGAAAATACAGGAAAAAGGATGATTGATTACATACAATAAGGTTGCGTAGGCTCATGTGAAAAACTGATTGTAATCCCGAATAATTTGTTCAGTATTCTTGTTTTTCAAAATATTATTACTATTTATTTTTTTGTTTCTTGATTTGCTGCAGTTATATTAAAAAAATCTAGATTGTACACATTCAGTACAAAATACGGGATATTACACTTTCAAGTGATATACCACCAGCATAATATGCAGGAAATAAAATTTTAAATTATTTGATTCGAGCAAATTGTACTAGATCTCCATTATAATATACTGGCCTAAATAGCTTCATAAGTAGCATTTTCAGCATAATTTACAGGAAGCAACCAAAATAAGAAATCCAACTAATTATATTAGAGTTGCATGAGCAAAAATTATGAAACCTAAATATTATATATAAGAACATAACAAAAAATTATAATCTCCAATCCTTATAACTTTATTTTAATAAATAAATCGCTAAAATTTAGGATAAAAAATCTGGATTGTTCAAATCCAGTATAGAATATTGGACATTATTCTTTCGCATGATATATCTCCAGCATAATATTGAGGAAACTATATTTTAAATTATTTAATTCCAGCAAATTGGTCTAGATACAAATTTTGCACTGTTTTACACTTCTCCATCATTATATACTGGCTTATATAGCTTCATAAGTAGCATTTGTAGCTTAATTTATAGGGAAAAACCAAAATAATAACTCCAACAAGAGTTGCATCGGAAAAATTATTAAATCTAACATATTATACTTAAAAACACACCATGAAAAATATAATCTCCAATCCTTACAACTTTATTTCAATTAATAAATCGGTCAAATATAGGGTAAAAAATCTGGATTGTGCATATCCAGCATAAAATACTGGACATTATGGTTTCGCAATATATACCGCCAGAATAATATACAGTAAACAAAATTTTAAATTATTTAATTCCTGTAAATTGTTATAGATACCAATTTTTCACTATTTTACACTTCTCTCCATTATAATATACTGGCTTATATAGCTTCCAGTACTATATGCGAGATTGTTTGATTTTTTCACATATCTAACCGTAAAAGTTTAGTCTATTCAGTTATTTCTTGAATTTCAAGAGGAATTATTATCAAAAAGTAAGGCAGAAAAAGATTTAAACAAAACATATTATATTAATAGAAAATAAAACTACATAGCCATCTTCCAGATACTTCCACAAAACATAGCCTACTTCCAGATACTTCCAGTATAATCTACTGGAGTTTAAAGGTTTATACACCAAAAATGAACATAAAATAAAAAACTAATCATCCATATCGTCACTGTCAAAGGAACTATATCCTCCAGAACCACCGAAACAGCCATCTCGCGCAATCCTCTCCAGCCTATCCAGCTTGTCCTTGATTCTTCTTAAATCCCTTTCATACTTCTCTATGAACTCTTCAAACTTCATCTCAAATGCTTCTATTATATCTTGTTTCATTTCATCAATTATGGTTCTGATCAAGACATCCATTTTTCGTTACTTTTTATGTTTTGTGTATTAAAACTAGATGCGTTTGAGTGAATACATCGACAAACCATAGCCTACTTATATAGTAGAAAAAAACTTCTACAGTGTATATGAAAAGACAGAAGGAAAATTGAACGTCAGAGGTAAACATAAAGATTCATGAATCACAATTTTATGAAAAGAGTGAAAATATAATTATTACTGTAACACAACTCCCAATGTAAAATATAAATTAATTTTTTTTTTTAAAATGAATCAAAGACAGTACCCAATAGTTATATAAAGTACTGCAACTCAGACGAAATAATGAAAATGTTATAGGAAACTATATTAGAATCACTTGTATGTTACGTCATAAAAATAGTTGTTAAATCATAAAATACCATATTTATTACGTAATACAAAGCAATGTGTATCATATTCCAGCTAATTATTTTGGATAAATTTTTTTCGTGTTTTACACATTTCTATTATATATATAGAACTCCAGTACAATATACAGAAACAAATCAAAATTAGACTCCAATATACTTGTCACGACCCCAGTTCGCCCTCCGTGAACTATCGTGACGGCACCTAGTCTCTACGACTAGGTAAGCCTAACAAATTGCGGAAAAGAAACAACAGACTAAAACTAGCCAAAAACTGCGAAATAACAGAATGAAACATTTAAGATGCCGCTCGGCATATACAGTACAAACTCTCAAACTGAAACCTTATTTCCCAAAACCCGGAATCTCATGAAATCACAAGCTGTGGAATAACTACAAAGTGTTCTAACTCCAGAATGTCTAAACAAAAGAAGAAATACATAAGGGATATAACTAAAAGAGAGAGTAGATAGGGACTCCTCGGTCTGCGGACGCGGCAGATATACCTTGAAGTCTCTAGAGAATCGCCTCGCCTCAAGGGTAGTAGGGTTGAGTCGAAGTACCTGGATCTGCACATGAAAAACATGCACAGAAAGGGCATGAGTACACCACAGCGGTACTCAGTAAGTGCAAAGCCTAACCTCCGTCGGATAGTGACGAGGAAGGTCAGGGCCCTACCGGTTATAAAATATAAAGCAGGGTAAGACAGTGTAAGGTGGAACATCATAATCAAAACAATATCAGAAAATGAGAAGAAATCAGAGACAAATACACACTCAGTACGCAGAAACATCGACAAGGGATCTCCCGGGATCCCGTCCCGTAGTCCCAAACGTAAATACTCGGGGATCTCTCAGTATCCTCAACAGGTGCTGCTAGGGATCTCTTGGTATCCCGAGTATCTCTTGGTATCCTCAATATATGTACTGGGGATCTCTTGGTATCCCGAGAATCTCTTGGTATCCTCAATATATGTACTAGGGATCTCTTGGTATCCCGAGGATCTCTTGGTATCCTTAATATATGTACTGGGGATCTCTTGGTATCCCGAGGATCTCTTGTTATACTCAATATATATACTGGGATCTCTCGGTATCCCGCACTGCAGTCAAAATCAATATATGCGTAGGGGATCTCACGGAATACTCATCCGTAGTCCCAAAATAAAAAGAGAACAATCTCAAGGAAATAATCCACAATTTCATTCAAGAGCGAAACAGTATGAAGTAACACAGTATAATGATAAGAATAACAACAATTACAACAGAGAAAATATCGCAGAAAGAATACAGCTCAACACAGAGATAGCAACCGGGGATCTACCAGGGTATCGTCCTGTAGCCTCCAAATGTAAATATCCAACAACCGGGGATCAACCAGGATACCGTCCTGTAGCCCCCAAATGTAAATATCCAGTGGATTTCCCGGGATACCGACCCGTAGTCCAACTCATAGTGAGCGGGGATCTACCGGAACCCCGATCCGTAGTCCCAAATGTAAATACCCAGTACTGGGGGAATCTACCGGGTGCAGTCCCGTAGTTCCAATATAAAGGTGCAGGGGGAGCTCCCGGAATATCACATCCGTAGTACCTAATAAACAGACAAGGGGATCTACCGGGAACTGCCCGTAGTCCCAATGTAAACACGCAGCAACAACACAAGGATAATCAACTCAAACCAATTAATATCAAACTGGACAGGTAATTCTAACCTAACATGCTGCACAGAGTTCACATAAACAGTTTAAGCAGATAGGGCAATTGATACATTTAAGCATGCTTCCCTAATCTACGCAGTAGGCTTAAAATACAAGTAATGTTCAAGAAGAAAGAAAGACAGTTAATTTACTTAATGAAAAATGGATTTCCAACAATTAGCACGTGTACGCACTCGTCACCTCACGTACACGACATTCATATAACAACAATACCAAATCCTAGGGGGGGATGTCCCCCACGCAAGGTTAGACAAGCCACTTACGTCGAACCAGCTCAATCAAATCTATACCACGTTCTTGCCACGAGTATCTGACTCTGAATGGCCCAAATCTATTCAAAGTAATTGCATAATGTAAATAACACTTCAAGTAACTAATTTAACTAATAAATTCTAAGCTAATATGCGAAATTAGGAAAAATGACCAAAACGCCCCTCGGACACCGTCTCGGAATCGGGTAAAATTTACAAATTCAGAATCCTCATGCTCTCACGAGTTCATTTATACCAAAATTATTCCAATCCGACATCAATATCCAGATCAAAACCCCAAAATTAGGCCTAAGAACTTTTCTCCACTTTTCCTCAATTTTTCATTCCAAATCCGAAATTAAATGACAAAACTAAGATTAGATTATAGGAATACAACTAGAAAGGGATTAGGAATCGTTACCCACTGATTTCCACTTCAAAATCCTCCCAATATCTCCCTCACCCGAGCTCCAAATCGATTTTCTAACTTTTGATTTCAAACCCTCGAAATATCTTATTTCTGCCCAGCAAATCCACTTCTGCGGCCATGGGACCGCACCTGCGGTCCCGCTTCTGCGGAACTAAAGTCGCATCTGCGACAATTCATTAAGGGGTGCTGAAGCCAATGAGGACAGGACAACTGTCCATTTTCTGTTAAGAAAGATACCCTGTGAAGGGTATTTTGGGGAATTCCCATTTCTTTGCCTTGGAAGGCACTCAACAAATCTTTTGCCTTATAAATAAGGCCCTTCCCTCATTCAGAAAACACAGCTGGAATACCCAAAAAAAGAATGGAGGGTGGTAAAAATACAGAAAATTAATACGGCTAAGAATTTCATAGAAATTCACTGTTCCATTGGGTTCTGGTTTTATTTCTGAGGTTTTTCTTTTCCTGAAGTTATCCTTGACTCACATGGGGTTAAAGATGGTTTGATTTGGTTTTTCAAAGACTGATCCTGAGTTGAATCGGGGTTTGGAGTCCTGTTTCAATTTGATTTTGGGGTGTATAAATTGGACTCGAGTCTGTTTTGAATTGGTTTGAAGTTTGGACTGGGTTCAGCTTGCTAACACTGTTGCATTGTTGTTGGTTATTATTTTGCGGATTGCTGACCCTTCATTATTCTTATTTTTTCTTCCAGGTATGTTTTAACACCATGGATATCACCTGAATGTATTTTGGAGTTTGAATATGAAAATGTGATCAAGTCGATGATTGTTGTTACTGAAGTTTGCTTTCCTTTGTTTTCAAGTTCATGCTCAATCTATGTTGCCAGGCTTAGAAGGATCGTGATTAAATATATTTATCGCTGAACAGGACAAAATTAAATTGGTTATCAGCTATTTTTATTGGACATGTTCTATTTGGTTAGTAGTTGTGTTCATAGTTTAGTTTAAATATGGCAGGCTCATGTTTAATAGAGACTGTAGTGTTCTGTTAACTGTTGTATTTAAGTGACTTATCGATTTTTAAGTTTTGTTTTATTTGGTCTTTGAATGACTAAGGGAATTTGAAATATAAGGTTTGGGGTTGGCTCAGTAATGGGTTGCACATATTGTTTCTTGTGTTATTATAGGATATTTAAATAGTTGAATGATTCCTGGGTTTGGACTGTGTAAATCATGTTAGAAGGATAAATACATGTGTTAAATTTCCTTGGGAAATGTATGAATCTGTCTCAAAGTGAGAATGGTATCCAATTCTAGGGATACCCAGCAACTGATATGGGGTTTAATTAAAAAGGATAAAGGTTTTTTTAGTAATGTAATGTCTGATGGGGATTTGAATTTATATTGGTTAGGTGTTTTCCAATTGGGTCTGAAAACTTGGGTCATAGGTCGGCCCATATGCAAAAATTTCCTGCTCATTACTCGTTTGTGAATCTGAGTCTTTGGACTGTCTTTCTTCACTAGACTTGGGCTCATTCAAGCCCGGGCCTGGATGCTCTTTGCTGTTTTGCCTTAGGAAGTTAGTTGGAATCGAAATTGGCCCTCTTTTAGTCGTTGTTGGGCTGGCCTCAAGCTTCTCATGCGTGGTTGAAATGTCTCGAGCCAGTTGTTAACGGATCTGTCGTTTCTTTTGCTTAATTTCACTCACGCAAATTTGCCTGTTTAGCTACCACAAACATCAGGATTTAAAAGGGCTATAAGCGGAATTAGATTAATTTCGGTTGTGCCATATTAGAAGGCAGTCTAGGGCCCCATGGATTAGTTAGAATAAGTCGAGGTGCGCTATGCCGGGCAAAAATGACAATTGCGTGGTCCTCGTATTAGTTTCATAGCCTAGATATAAAATGATTAATATTCGTAGAAAAGCCTTTAGGGCCGTTTAAAATACTATCGTGATTGTGTATACGTTCGCGTAACATAATTACGATTTTAAAAACAAAATCAGAGTATGCGTTCGCGCAACTTTGGCCAAACTTTCTTAATAATAATAAAGCATTATTAATTGTGGACACGTTCGCGTGACATGATTTTTGACGCGCCAAACAAATGGGTATACGTACGCGTAACCCGTTTCAAGATAATTTTCTTAATTAAAAACGGTAAAAGGGGAAAAAGCATATAGGTTCTAAAATCAGTAATTAAATAATTGTATAAGCCAAGTATGATCAAAGCGACCGTGCTAGAACCACGGAACTCGGGAATGCCTAACACCTTCTCCCGGGTTAACAGAATTCCTTACTTGGATTTTTGTGATCGCAGACTGTAAACATTGTCAATATTTTCCTCGATTCGGGATTTTAACCGGTGACTTGGGACACCATAAATTATCCCAAGCGGCGACTCTGATTCTAATAATTAATCCCGTTTCGATTGTCACTTTAATTGGAAAAAATTCCCATTATTATATCCCTTCACGGGGGTGTAATAAAAAAGGAGGTGTGATATGTACCTTCAACTATCTGGACGCGTAGGCAATCACCCTACCGTCCTGCATCAATACCGGTCCAAGTCCAACCCTCGAGGCATCACAATAGACAGTATAAGACCCCGAGCTGGTAGGCAATATCAAAACTGGGTTGTAGTCAAAGCTGTCTTGAGCTTCTGAAAGCTCTCCTCACACTCTTCCGTCCACTAGAACGGAGCACCCCTCTGGTGATACACTGGGCCGAATGAAACCCTTATCAAGCAATTCCTGCAACTGCTCCTTCAACTCCTTCAACTCAGGAGGAGCCATACGGTACGAAGGAATAGAAATGGGCTGAGTTCCCGGCAACAGATCAATGCCAAAATCAATATCTCTATCGGGCGGCATGCCCGGAAGATTAGCTGGAAACACATCAGAGAAATCCTGTACTACTGGGATTGAATCAACTGTAGGGGTATCAATACTGACATCTCTCACATACTGGCATCCCTTCTCAACCATACGCTGAGCCTTAAGGAATGAGATAACTCTACTGGAAGTATGATCTAAGGTACCCCTCCACCCTACTCGGGGTACACCAGGCATAGCCAGCGTTACGATTTTCGCGTGACAATCAAGAATAGCATAATGGGACAACAACCAGTCCATGCCCAAGATAACATCAAAATCTACCATGCTGAGCAACAATAAATCGGCTCTGGTCTCAAAACCACTAAGAGCAATAAACGCGGTCCACAACAAGAGAATCTCCCACAGGAGTAGAAACATAAATAGGGGAACTCAAAGAATCCCAAGATACACCCAAATGCGGGCAAAATAAGAAAACACATAAGAATAGGTGGATCCTGGATCAAATAAAACAGATGCATCTCTATGACAAACCAGGACAATACCTATGATGACAGAATCGGAGGTGACAGCCTCAGTACGGGCAGGAAGGGCATAGTATCTGGCCTGGCCCCCCCTCTAGGACGACCTCTACCTCCCCGACCTTCACCTCTAGCTGGCTGAGCAGGTGGGGTAGCAACTGGTGCTGTGATCATAGCTTGGAAACTCTACGGAGCACGCTGCGGCTGAGAAGTCTGTGTAGGTGCACCCCTCCCTAGTCTAGGGAAATACCTCACCACATGGCGTATGTCACCACACTCAAAACAACCTCGCGCCTGACGTGGCAGTGGGAACTGTGCAGTACGGGTACTCTGAGACCCCTGAACACCTGAAATACTATGCGAAGCCCGAAACGCAAACTGAGCTGGATGACCCACAAAACGTCTACCATGTCGTACTCTGCCTCCAAAATAAGGGTCAGTGGATCTCTCCGGTCTACGAGGTCTCCTCGCCTCCCTATACTCTCTCTCCTGACCTCGTCTGTCCTCTCCCTCCTGGACCCACCTGTTCTCTACTCGGTGAGAGATCCTCACCACCCGCTGAACTGGGACCATAGGCTTTTGTCGCCATGACACCTGGGACCTGACCGATGGGAACTCGATGCTCTGGAATAGGGACGGCGGGAGTCCGGGTCCCTCCCCCGATCTGTGAAGTAGTTGGTACAACCTGAATTAATCCTGCCTGAACCAATGTACCAAACATGCTCAGGATCTGTGTTAAGGTCTCCTAAAGTGCTGGAGTTGTAGTAGCAGAAGGCGTATCAGGCGTCTGGGCTACAACTAGAACTGCTGGTGGATCCTCTGTAGCAGCTCGCGCGGGTGCTCTGGCTGCTCCGCGCGCGCGTCCATGGCCTCTACCGCGGCCCCGACCTCTGACGGCTCTCGCAGGGGGCGCAGGTGTCTGGTCACCTCCGGTAGCACGTATCCTCGCCATCAGTGAGAGAATGGAAAACAGAGGTTTAGGATTGTGACATCAAAAATCTCGCACGACAAGGAAATCAAATGAAATGGAAATTTTCCTAACGGTTACATAGCCTCTCGTAGATAAGTACAGACGTCTCCGTACCGATCCGCTAGACTCTAATAAACCGGCTTGTGATTCATGACTCCTATGAACCTAAAGCACTGATACTAACTTCTCACGACCCCAGTTCTCCCTCCGTATACTATCGTGAAGGCACCTAGTCTCTACGACTAGGTAAGCCTAACAAATTGCAGAAAAAGAAACAACAGAATAAAACTAGCCAAAAACTACGGAATAATATAATGAAACATTTAAGATGCCGCTCGGCGTATACAATACAAACTCTCAAACTGAAACTATATTTCCCAAAACCCGAAATCTCATGAAATCACAAGCTGTGGAATAATTACAAAGTGTTCTAACTCCAGAATGTCTAAACAAAAGAAGAAATACAGAAGGGTTATAACTAAAAGAGAGAGTAGATAGGGACTCCTCGGTCTGCGGACGCGACAGATATACCTCGAAGTCACTGGAGTATCGCCTTGCCTCAAGGGTAGTAGGGTTGAGTTGAAGTACCTGGATCTGCACATGAAAAACATGCGCAAAAAGGGCATGAGTACACCACAGCGGTACTCAGTAAGTGTCAAGCCTAACCTCGATTGGGTAGTGACGAGGAAGGTCAGGGTCCTATCGGTTATAAAATATAAAGCAGGGAAAGACAGTGTAAGGTGCAACAGTATAATCAAAATAGTATCAGAAAATGAGAAGAAATCAGAGACAAATACACACTCAGTACGTAGAAATATCGACAGTGGATCTCCCGGGATCCCGTCCCGTAGTCCCAAATGTAAATACTCGGGGATCTCTCAGTATCTTCAATAGGTGCTGCTAGGGATCTCTTGGCCTCAATATATGTATTGAGGATCTCTTGGTATCCTCAATATATGTACTGGGGATCTCTTGGTATCCCGCACTGCAGTCAAAATTAATATATGCGCAGGGGATCTCCTAGAATACTCATCCGTAGTCCGAAAATAAAAAGACAACAATATCAAGGAAAGAATCCACAATTTCATTCAAGAGCGAGACAGTATGAAGTAACAGAGTATAATGATAAGAATAACAACAATTACAACAGAGAAAATATCACAGAAAGAATACAGCTAAACACAGAGATAGCAGCCGGGGATCTACCAGGGTATCGTCCTGTAGCCCCCAAATGCAAATATCCAGCAACCGGGGATCTACCAGGATACCGTCCTGTAGCCCCCAAATGTAAATATCCAGTGGATCTCCCGGGATACCGTCCCGTAGTCCAACTCATAGTGCGCGGAGATCTACCGGAATCCCGATCCGTAGTCCCAAATATAAATACCCAGTACTGGGGGAAACTACCGGGTGCAGTCCCGTAGTTCCAATATAAAAGTGTGGGGGGAGCTCCTGGAATATCACATCCGTAGTCCCGAATAAACAGACAAGGGGGATCTACCGAGAACCACCCGTAGTCCCAATGTAAACACGCAGCAACAACACAAGGATAATCAACTCAAACCAATTAATATCAAACTGGACAAGTAATTCTAACCTAACATGCTGCACAGAGTTCACATAAACAGTTTAAGCAGATTGGGCAATTTATACATTTAAGCATGCTTCCCTAATCTACGCAGTAGGCTTAAAAATATAAGTAATGTTCAAGAAGAAAGAAAGACAGTTAATTACTTAATGAAAAACGGGTTTCCAACAATTAGCACGTGTATGCACTCGTCACCTCACGTACACGGCATTCATATAACAACAATACCAAATCCTAGGGGGGAATGTCCCCCACACAAGGTTAGACAAGCCACTTACCTCGAACCTGCTCAATCAAATCTATACCACGTTCCTGCCACGAGTATCCGACTCCGAATGGCCCAAATCTATTCAAATTAATTGCATAATGTAAATAACACTTCAAGTAACTAATTTAACTAATAAATTCTAAGCTAATACGCAAAATTAGGAAAAATGACCAAAACGCCCCTCAGGCCCCCATCTCAGAATCGGGTAAAATTTACAAATTCAGAATCCTCATGCTCTCAGGAGTTCATTTATACCAAAATTATTCCAATCCGACATCAATATCTAGATCAAAACCCCAAAATTAGGCCTAAGAACTTTTCTCCACTTTTCCTCAATTTTTCATCCCAAATCCGAAATTAAATGACAAAACTAAGATTAGATTATAGGAATACAACTGGAAAGGGATTATGAATCGTTACCCACTGATTTCCTATTCAAAATCCTCCCAAAATCACCCTCACCTGAGCTCCAAATCGATTTTCTAACTTTTGATTTCAAACCCTCGAAATATCTTATTTCTGCCCAGCAAATCCGCTTCTGCGGCCATGGGACCGCACCTGCGGACTAAAGTCGTATCTACGACAATTCATTGAAAAAAGCAATTTTCGCACATGCGATCTCCTTCGCGCAGATGCGGTGCTGCTTCTGCGGTGCCTGGGCCGCATCTGCGGCCAATCCCAAAAAGCCTAAGACCGCACCTGCGATCCTCCAAGCGCATCTGCGGTGCCGCACCTGCGTTCACATTCACGCAGGTGCGGTTATGACAGGTTCAGCCAAACTCCAAATTTTCCTAAGTCCAATTCAACTTCCGTTAAGCACCCAGAACTCACCTGAGGCCCCTGGAACCTCAACCAAACATGCCAACCAATCCTAAAACATCATACGAACTTATTCCAACCCTAGAATCATATCAAACAACGCTAAAACCACAATTCGCTCTTGTCACGACCCGGATTTCCCACCCTCGGGAGTCGTGATGGCGCCTACTCATAGAAGCTAGGCAAGCCACGAACTTAGAAATCATTAACTCTTTTATTTAATCCTTTTTTATAAATCATATCAACAAGTGACAAACATTTAAATAACAACGGACAATTAGATTAAAGCGGAAGACTTAAACGAAATAAACTAAGCAATACGGAAATCCACATATGTCTCTACCCAGAAACTGGTGTCACAACATTCACGGACTGTCTAAGATCACTACATACAAATGTCTGAAAGAAAGAAACTCCGTCTGTTTCGGTACAAGTGATAACAGAATCATAAAAAGAGATAGAAGAGATGCCGGGCCTGCGGACGCCTCCAGGACTACCTCATGCTCGACACTAACGTATAGATACTCGTCACCATGCCAATACGTCGTACTCAACAAGAAAGAAGTAGCAATTATGACTCAACTCCTAATCCCTCAAGCTAAGGTTAGACCGAACACTTACCTCAAACTTCCACGGCCAACTCACTCCTCGATTACCGCCTTTCTTTCGAATTCGGCTCCAAATCAGTTGTATCTATACATAAATGACTTCATAACATCAATAAATGCTAAACAATTTGAACCCAATGCCTAATTATAGCTTTTTAGGCATTCTTCCCAAAAACCCAAAAATCGACCCCGGGCGCCCTTGGTCAAAACACGAGGTTTGGACCACAATCAAATCTCCCATTCACCCACGAGCCCAAATATAGAATTATTTCCAGAATTCGACCCCAAAATGAGGTCTAAATTACCATTAATCAAAAAGCCCTAGTTCTACCCAAATCCCTAATTTTCTACCCTTAATTACATGTTTTAGGCCTAGAATTCTAGTGGGTGTTAATGGGAAATGAAGGAAACAAGTTAAATATTACTTACCCAAGAAGCTTTGGTGAAGAAGTGCTTCAAAAATCGCCTAGGAGCTTTGGAGAAGAAAGGGTTTATGAAATTTTATGAAAATCCCGTAATGGGTTCTATTTTGGGACTTTAAAATAACTGGGCAAAATTGCCCTTCGCGTTCGCGATGGGCACTTCGCGTTCGCGATTGGTCAGGCTGGGCAGCCTACGCGTTCGTGGACCAGTGGTCGCGTTCGCGATGCACAAGCGGTGACCCCCTTCCCCATGACCCTACGCATTCGCGTCACACAGGTCGCGTTCGCGATGAGCAATCCCCCTAGGCTCCGCGTTCGCGACAATGGCTTCGCGTTCGCGAAGAAGAAGCTGGAGACCTGGGATCTTTGCCTAACGCGTTCGCGAGTGATACCACACGAGCGCGAAGGGTAAAATCCCTGGGCACTGACTGCAGAAAATCTGCAACTTTTCTTAAACTCAAAACTTCCCGAAACATACCCGAGCCATCGGGGCTCCTAACCAAACACATGTACTAACTCAACCACATCATACGAACTTATCCATGCGATTAAATTGCCAAAATAACATCATTATCAACAAATTAAACCTCGAAACCAAAGCATTTTTCTCAAACTTCTTAAAACACAACTTTAGCAATTCAAGTCCGAATCACGTCAAACGACGTCCGTTTTTCACCAAATTTTACAGAAACGTCTTAAATCATATATAAGACCTGTGCCGGGCGCCGGAACCAAAATACGGGCCCGATACCAACACATTCTAATCAAATTTTATTTCAATTTTCCTTAACAATTTCAGAAAAACAATTTCTTATAAAAATTTATTTCTCGGGCTCGGGACCTCGAAATTCCGGGCATACGCCCGAGTCCCATATTTTCCTACGGACCCTCCGGGACCGTCAAATCATGGGTCTGGGTCTGTTTACCCAAAACATTGACCGAAGTCAAATTAACTCATTTTATAACCAAATTTTATCATTTTTCATAGATTTTTATATTTAAGCTTTCCGGCTACGCGCCCGGACTGCACACGCAAATCGAGGTGACTCTAAATGAGGTTTTCAAGGCCTCGAAGTCAACCGTTCGTCATCACATTCTCCACCTCTAAAACAACCGTTCGTCCTCGAACGGACATGAGAAGGAAGTACCTGAGTCAGGAAAAAGATGGGGATAACGGCTCCGCATATCAGACTCAGACTCCCAGGTCGATGCATCAGGAGGCTGACCTCTCCACTGAACACGAACAGAAGGAAAACTCTTCGACCTCAACTGACGAACCTGCCGGTCTAGAATATCCACCGGCTCCTCCTCATAAGACAAGTCCTTGTCCAACTGGACAGTGCTGAAGTCTAACACGTGGACTGGATCGCCGTGATACCTCCGAAGCATGGACACATGAAACACTGGATGCACGGCTGATAAGCTCAGCGGCAATGCAAGTCTATAAGCCACCTCTCCCACTCTATCAAGAATCTCAAAAGGACCAATGAACCTAGGGCTAAGCTTGCCCTTCTTCCCAAATCTCATCACGCCCTTCATAGGCGACACTCGGAGCAATACCCGCTCACCAACCATAAAAGTCACATCTCGAACCTTGCGGTCTGCATAACTCTTTTGCCTAGACTGAGCTGTACGAAGCCTATCCTGAATGATCCTGACCTTGTCCAAGGCCTCCTGAACCAGATCACCGAGCCTCTGCCGGCTCAAACCATCCAACCGGAGACCGACACCGCCTACCATATAAAGCCTCATAAAGAGCCATCTGGATACTCTACTGGTAGTTGTTGTTGTTAGGAAACTCTGCTAAAGGCAAAAACTGATCCCCCGAACCTCCAAAGTCAATGACACAAGCTTGGAGCATATCCTCCAAAATCTGAATAGTCCGCTCGGACTGCCCGTCCGTCTGGGGATGGAATGTTGTGCTCAACTCAACCCGTGTGCCCACTCAAGGAAAGCCTTGATCGATATGAGAAAGATGCGCTCAAGCGCCCAACCAACTCTCGCTGAACTGATCTCCAGAAATGCAAGGTAAACTGCGTACCCCGGTCCAAAATGATAGATACGGGCACACAATGAAGGCGAACAATCTCCCGAATATAGATCTCAGCCAACCTCTCAGAAGAATAGGAGACTGCCGTAGGAATGAAATGTGCTGACATGGTCAGCCTATCAACAATGACCCATACTGCGTCGAACTTCTTTCGAGTCTGTGGAGTCCAGTAACGAAGTCCATAGTGATCCGCTCCCACTTCCACTCGGGAAGCTCAATCCTCTGAAATAAACCACCAGGCCTCTGATGCTCGTACTTAACCTGCTGACAATTCAAACACCGAGCCCCATATGCAACAATATCCTTCTTCATCCTACGCCACTAATAATGCTACCGCAAGTCCTGATACATCTTTGTGGCGCCCGGATGAATAGAGTACCGGGAGCTATGGGCCTCCTCCAAAATCAACTCTCGGAGCCCATCCACATTAGGCACACATACTCGACCCTGCAATCTCAAAACTCCATCATCATCTAAGGTAACCTGCCTGGCACCTCCGCGCTGCACCGTGTCTCTAAGGATACACAAATGGGGATCATCATACTGCCGATCACGGATATGCTCCAATAATGAAGAACGAGCGACCGTGCAAGCCAACACACGACTGGGCTCAGAAACATCCAGTCTCACGAACTGATTGGCCAAAGCCTGAACATCCAAAGCAAGCGGCCTCTCACCGACCGGAATATAAGCAAGACTACCCATACTGGCTGACTTCCTACTCAAAGTATTGGCCACCATATTAGCCTTTCCCGGATGGTATAGAATGGTGATATCATAATCCTTCAACAACTCCAACCATCTCCTCTGCCTCAGATTCAACTCCTTTTGCTTGAACAAATACTGAAGACTCTTGTGATCAGTGAACACCTCGCATGCCACGCCATACAGATAATGCCTCCAAATCTTCAATGCGTGAACTATGGCTGCCAACTCCAAATCATGAACCGGATAGTTCTTCTCATGAATCTTCAACTGCTGCGAAGCATAGGCAATGACCTTGCCACCCTACATCAACACTGCACCAAGCCCAATACGAGAAGCATCACAATAAACTGTATAAGGCCCTGAACCTGTGGGCAAAACCAACACCGGTGTCGTAGTCAGAGCTGTCTTGAGCTTCTGAAAGCTCGCCTCACACTCATCCGACCATCTGAACTGGGAACCCTTCTGGGTCAATCTGGTCATCGGGGCTGCAATAGATGAAAACCCCTCTACGAACCAACGATAGTAGCCTGCCAATCCCAAGAAACTCCGAATCTCTGTAGCAGATGCTGGTCTAGGCCAGCTCTTGACTGCCTCAATCTTCTTTGGGTCCAACTGAATACCCTCTACTGATACAACATGACCCAGAAATGCAACTGAACTCAGCCAGAACTCACACTTAGAGAACTTGGCATATAACTGACTATCCCTTAGAGTCTGAAGAACCACTCTAAGGTGCTGCTCGTGCTCCTCCTGGCTGCGGGAATATATCAATATATCATCAATGAAGACTATCACGAACGAATCCAAATAAGGCCTGAACACTCGGTTCATCAAATCCATAAAAGCTGCTGGGGCATTTGTCAACCCGAATGACATAACCAAGAACTCATAATGCCTGTACCGAGTGCAAAAAGTTGTCTTAGGGACATCGGATGCCCTAATACTCAACTGATGGTAGCCAGATCTCAAGTCAATCTTGGAAAATACCTTGGCACCCTGAAGCTGATCGAACAAATCATCAATCCTCGGCAGCAGATACTTATTCTTGATTGTTACCTTGTTCAATTGTCGGTAATACACATTCTCATTGACCCATCCTTCTTCTTGACAAACAACATCGGCGCACCTCAAGGCGAAACACCAGGTATAGTGAAACCCTTCTAAAGCAAATCCTGCAACTGTTCCTTTAGCTCTTTCAACTCAGGCGGGGCCATACGATACGGCAGAATAGAAATAGGCTGAGTGCCCGAAGCCAAATAAATGCAAAAGTCAATATCCCTGTCGGGTGGCATACCCGGCAGGTCTGAAGGGGAAACATCAGGAAACTCACGAACAACGGGCACAGAATCAATAGAAGGGACCTCAGCACTAGAATCACGAACATATGCCAAATAGGCCAAACACCCCTTCTCGACCATACGCTGAGACTTCACATACGAAATAACACTGCGGGTAGAATGACCAGGAGTCCCTCTCCACTCTAAACGAGGCAAACCCGGTAAGGCCAAAGTCACAATCTTGGCATGACAGTCCAAGATAGCGTGGTAAGGTGATAACCAGTCCATCCCTAATATAATATCAAAGTCAACCATGTCTAGAAGCAACAAATATACGCGAGTCTCAAGACCCCCAATCACCACAACACAAGAACGATGGACTCGATCTACCACGATAGAATCACCCACCGGTGTAGACACACAAACAGGAACACTCAATGCATTACTGGGCATGACCAGGTGCGGGGCAAAATAAGATGACACATACGAATACGTAGACCCTGGATCAAATAACACTGAAGCATCTCTATCACACACCAGAACCGTACCTGTAATAACTGCGTCTGAAGCCTCAGCCTCGGGCCTGGCCTGAAGAGCATAACATCGGGGCCGGGCCCACCACTCTAATCTACCTCTCTGGGACGGCCTGTAGCTGGCTGGCCTCCACCTCTGGCGGCCTGAGCTCCACCTCTAGCACCTCTACCTCCACCTCTAGCACCTCTACCCCCACCTCTAGCTGGCTGGGCAGGCTATGGAACACCTGGTTCCTGAATCATAGCGCGAGAACCCTGCTGATGCGACTGAGTACCCACCAACCTCGGACAAGCCCTCCTGATATGACCATACTCACCACACTCATAGCATCCACCTGAACGTTGCGGCTGAGGGAACTGAGACTGACCCTGGCGACCTGAATGACCACCCCAAAAACTCTAGAGTGGCGGCGCGTTGATGGAGCTGGTGGTGCATTGTAGGGCTGCTGATCAGAATACTGCATCTGAGAACTACGGCTACCTGAAGCACCGTGTGAAATCTGAAGAGCTGACTGAAAGGGCCTAGGAGGATGGCCTCTATCATACGAATCCCTGCCTCCAGACGAGGCACCACTGAATCTGCCTGACTGACGGGGCCTCTTGTCTGCCCAGTGACCACCCCCTGTGATAATACCATCTCAACTCTCTAGCCATCTGGAGACGAATCGACTGAATGATTTCATCAATAAACCGTCTCACTCTCTCCCTCTCAGTGGGAAGTATAATAAGGGCATGGCGAGCCAAATCTATGAATCCGGTCTCGTACTGGGTGACAGTCATGGATCCCTGCTGGAAACGCTTGAACTGCCTCCGATAAGCCTCTCGCTGTGTAATAGGGAGAAACTTTTCCAGAAATAGCTGCGTGAACTACTCCCAGGTCAAGGCTGGCGATCTTGCTGGTCTAGCTAAGCAATAATCCCTCCACCAAGTCTTGGCGGATCCAGACAAGCGAAATGTAGCGAAATCAACCCCATTGGTCTCAACAATCCCCGTGTTCCGAAGAACCTCGTGACAACTGTCCAGATAATCCTGGGGATCCTCAGTAGATGCACCGTTGAAGGTAGTAGTGAAGAGCTTGGTGAACCTGTCCAATCTCCACAAAGCATCGGCAAACATAGCTGCTCCATCACCGGCCTGGGCTACCACGCCCGGCTGAGCTGCTCCAAGTGGCTGAACTGCTAGAGTCTGAGTCTGGGGAGCTACCTCCTCCGGAGTACGAGTAGTAGGAGTCTGGGCTCCTCCTCTAGCCTGAGAAGTGGGTGGTGCTACAAGAAGAAAGCCTGCCCGGGTGACACTCTCCATGAGGCCCACTAATCGGACCAGAGCATCCTGAAGAACCGGGATAGCAATAAACCCCTCTGGGACCTGAGCTGGGCCCACCGGAACTGCTGGGGTCAAGAACCTCCTCGTCAAAATCAACCTGAGGCTCCGCTACTGGTGCTGCTGCTTGGGGCTGAGCTCTGCCCCTACTTCGGCCTCTAGTACGGCCTCGGCCTCACCCTCTGCCCCTCGTGGAAGCTGATGCTGGGGGCTCGGGCTACTGAGCGGTAGATGAGGAAGCGCGCGTTCTCGCCATCTGTGAAAGAACAGAGTAGGAATTCAATTAGCATTTGAGAAACAAAACCGCACGACAAGAAAGAACAAATGTGAAGTTTTCCCAACTCCGTAGCCTCTGGGGGATAAATACAGACGACTCCGTACCGATCTCTCAGACTCTACCGAGCTTGTCCGTGAATTGTGAGACCTATGTAACCTAGAGCTCTGATACCAACTTGTCACGACCCGGATTTCCCACCCTCGAGAGTCGTGATGGCGCCTACTCGTAGAAGCTAGGCAAGCCATGAACTTAGAAATCATTAACTCTTTTATTTTAATCCTTTTTATAAATCATATCAACAAGTGACAAACGTTTAAATAACAACGGACAATTAGATTAAAGTGGAAGACTTAAACGAAATAAACTAAGCAATACGGAAATCCACATACGTCTCTACCCAGAAACTGGTGTCACAACATTCACGGACTGTCTAAGATCACTACATACAAACATCTGAAAGAAAGAAACTCCGTCTGTTTCGGTACAAGTGATAACAGAATCATAAAAAGATATAGAAGAGATGTCGGGCTTGCGGACGCCTGCAGGACTACCTCGGGATCTCGGTGGACTGAAGGCTGGCTCCCGAACTACTGCTGCTGACCAAACGCTGCTCCGGTATCTGCACACAGTGCAGAGTGTAGTATCAGCACAACCGACCCCATGTGCTGGTAAGTGTCTGGCCTAACCCCAGCGAGGTAGTGACGAGGCTAGAACCAGACTTCAGATAAACCTTTGTAGTTATATAATATACGGCGGAAGAATAAACAGGTAATAAGCAGTTTAAGAGGGAGGGGTTACGTGCTTCGGGGGAAAAATAATATCAACCTAGCAGAAACCAAATAGATATATGAAAGGATAGTACAGTATCTACAACGATACGATAACACTACTGTTGCGGCGCGCAACCCGGTCCCTTATCAATTAACACTGTTGCGGCGTGCAACTCGATCCATATATATATATAGTTGTTGCAGCGTGCAACCCAATCCAATATAATATATAGCTGTTGCGGCGTGCAACCCGATCCAATATAATATATGTTGCGGTGTGCAAGCCGATCTAATATAATATATGTTGCGGCGTGCAACCCGATCCATATATAAATAGTAATAAAAATGTTGTGGCACGCAACCCGCTCCAATTATACAGCTTACCAATAGTCCCGGCAAGGGATTAACCATAATTTATACTATCCTGGTAAGGGGGCTCAACAATACAAGTATATACGTCCCGACAAGGGAGAATCAGCTATAACCAATCTCAACCCAATTCCTAATCATCTCAACTATCACCATTTCTAACTCATAAGTAACTTCCACGAAAATATACTAAGTATTTGCACAATACCACGGATTTACTCACCATTGCAACCATAGTATCATTCAAGAATATAACAAGTATCAATTTAAGACTCACGGTCATGCTCGACACCAACGTATAGATAATTGTCACCATGCCAATACGTCGTACTCAACAAGAAACAAGCAGCAATTATGACTCAACTCCTAATCCCTTAAGCTAAGGTTGGATCGAACACTTACCTCAAACTTCCACGGCCAACTCACTCCTCGATTACCGCCTTTCCTTTCGAATTCGGCTCCAAATCAATTGTATCTATACATAAATTACTTCATAACATCAATAAATGCTAAACAATTCGAACCCAATGCCTAATTATAGCTTTCTAGGCATTTTTTCCAAAAACCCTAAAATCGACCCCGGGCCCGCTTGGTCAAAACACGAGGTTCGGACCACAATCAAATCTCCCGTTCACCCACGAGCCCAAATATATAATTATTTTCAGAATTCGACCCCAAAACGAGGTCTAAATTACCATTAATCAAAAATCCCTAGTTCTACCCAAATCCCTAATTTTCTACCCTTAATTACATGTTTTAGGCCTAGAATTCTAGTGGGTGTTAATGGGAAATGAAGGAAACAAGTTAAATATTACTTACCCAAGAAGCTTTGGTGAAGAAATGCTTCAAAAATCGCCTAGAAGCTTTGGAGAAGAAAGGGTTTATGAAATGTTATGAAAATCCCGTAATGGGTTCTGTTTTGGGACTTTAAAATAACTGGGCAAAATTGCCCTTCGCGTTCGCGATGGGCACTTCGCTTTCGCAATTGGTCAGACTGGGCAGCCTACGCGTTCGCGGACCAGTGGTCGCGTTCACGATGCACAAGCGGTGACCCCCTTCCCCATGACCTTACGCATTCGCGTCACACAGGTCGCGTTCACGATGAGCAATCCCCCTAGGCTCCGCGTTCGCGACTGTGGCTTCGCGTTCGCGAAGAAGAAGCTGGACACCTGGTAGGCGCACATTGATCAAAGAGGGGCACGACACAGTTTGGGCAGGACATCCAGGCCAAAAGCGCACTTTGCGTAATTGGAGTCATCATATTATTGGCCGCATATGAGGGATGATATTGAAGTTTACGTCCGAACATGTCTTGTGTGCCAACAAGACAAAGTTGAACACAAGGTACCGGGAGGTTTGCTTGAGCCTTTACCCGTGGCCGAAAAACCATGGGACAGCGTCACAATGGATCTCATTACTTGTAAATTTCCCTTTATCTTCAATATAATCAGAAAATTGGCCTTGGCCTCCAAAACCTTTTGTGTGCCTTCCTTCATTTTCTTTCCAGCTTTGTGTGTAAGAAGTGTTTGCCATTGTTAGCACGACTTTGTGCCATTGATAACCTTATCAGTAGGTCCAAGAGGGTTTCCTGTTCAGATGGAACAGGTTCATCTATATTTCTCAAGTTGAACCTACCCCTCAGCAGCTTCCCACTTCCCCCTGTTTTGCTCACACTCTCTTCTATTTCAGTAAATTCCTCTCCCCAAACAACCATTGCACCAGTTTCTTTTGTTCGACCAACAGGAGTGGGTGAAGAATCAACCACTCTTGTCCCCTTTCCCCTCACAGTACTCCTAGTGCCCTTGCTCTCCTTTTTTTTCATTTTTACCACCAACATCTCCAGATTATGTAGTCTCAACACCTGCTATACATCCTACAAATCTATTCTCCAAATTTGCAGCAACTTTAGAAATTGTCTCAGGAGAAACTTTAGAATCAGAAGATACATGTTCAGTTTCGAAAGACCTACTTTCTTCCCCCTTAGTAGCAGACTTAAATGAATCTTCAGATTTCTAGGATTCTTCTTCCCTACCTGCTTTCAATTGCTTGTTTATTTTCTTGATCTCCTCTCCTTCAGCAAATATCTTACGAGCCATCATCTTTACTCTACTTTTCTTAGAGATTGGTGTGATTGAAGCAGTGGTAGAAGGTGTGCAAGTGGTTTCCTGTGGTGGTGATGAAGGATTTTCAGAAGTGTTCTTGGGCTAGGGTATGGAAGAGAAGAGAATTAGATTGTGTTTGGAAGATGAAAGAAGAATGAGAGTTTTTTTAACCGCTTGAGAGAGAGGAAGTAAGGAATACACTAAAGCTGATCAATATACAAAGGAATAATTGATGGGGTAACTACAGCTTTTCAGACTCTTAGAAGTTTAATCAAACTGAAATTCAGTGTTGGAGTGTATCCCTAGAATCTAGGTACTTCCATTCGATTGGGACTCTTTTGAACGGGACTGGTTCACTTGTAACGGATAAGTCCAAAAAGGAGTTTGGTATTGGTATGACTCTGCTCATGATCCAAATATAGTTATTTCAAATTATGCGGAGTGTAGAAAACATACCGTGTTATCTTGATGAACCAGGTTCTTCACTGATAATTCTCTTGTATGAGTCTAAATTTGCCAAAATAGAGAAAATATCATTAGAGATTAATGAGTCATTTTAACACATGGCACAAGAGTATACTATGAAAAGTATGAGACTGAGCAAGATTTAATCTAATTATACAATTTACTGAATTTCTAACCAATTTGTTTTTCAATCTTTTTTTTTTTACCTTGAACTGGTCCTTTTAGGTGATCTTAATCATCCCTAATTCCAACCTGTTCCTCTCAAAGTGATCTCTACCTACGGCTTTTGTGAAGATGTCAGCAATTTGCTTGTCAGTAGCACAAAACTCCATAGTGGGCAAGCCTTTCTCATAGTTGTCCCTCAAAAAAAATGGTGCCTAACATCTATGTGCTTAGTTCTCTTATGATGAACCGGTTTCTTTGTCATAGTAATAGCACTAGTGTTATCACAAAAAATAGGGATGCAACCAACATCAATTCCAAAGTTCAATAATGGTTGTTTGATCCACAACAATTGAGCACAACATGAAGCAGCAGCAACATACTCAGCTTCAGCAGTAGATAAGGCCATTGAATTTTGCTTTTTGGTAGCCCATGACACAAGACATGAACCAATGAAGTGTTCCATACCTGAGGTGCTCTTCCTATCCACAAGGAAACCTGCATAATCAGCGTCAACATATCCCACTAGGTTAAAATTACTACCTTTTGGATACCAAAGGCATAGGTCAGTGGTGCCTTTCAAGTATCTCAATATTCTCTTGACGGCAGTCAAGTGGGACTTCTTTGGATTTGCTTGAAATCGAGCACAAATACCTATACTGAAAACAATGTCAGGTCAGCTAGCAGTAAGATACAAAAGGGAACCAATCATTTCCCTATACAACTTTTGATCAACAGATGAACCAGGTTCATCTATATCTAATTTCATGGATGTTGCAATAGGAGTGTCAATTTCTTTAGATATTTCTACCTGGTTTTGTTACTAAGGAATAGGTTCATGGACAGGTTCCCTCGAGGTTTGAGGATCAGTTCCTCTCTAGTCAGTTCCCCATGTCATGTTGCCCTGGGTGGAAGGACCTGTTTCATCACATGTTCCTTCCTGTGATGCTTCTTCAGGCTGGACTATGGTTTCACCATTTGAATTTCTTATCAGCCCAATCTCTTCATTATCTTATTCCTGCTTCTCAGAAAGAATGTTAGTTTTAAATAACATATACATTTTTTCTACACACATAGTTCTTTTACTGTATATCTTATAAGCTTTACTATGTGAAGAATATCCCAAGAATACTCCCTCATCACTTATGGGATCATACTTACCTAGGGAGTCTTATCCATTATTGTGCACAAAGCACTTGCATATAAATGCCCTAAGATGGGATATATTTAGCTTTCTCCCTTTAAGTGACTCATAGGGAATCTTCTTAACAAGAGGTCTAGTCATGTAACTATTTATAATGTAGCATGCGAAAATTCAGCAAACTTAGTATTTCCAAATTCAGTTCCATGATAGACCTAATTGATGCAGGATGATTACCTAGTTGTTTCTGAGTTTTTCTAACAAAAGAAGTAAACATGTCAAATGCTTCATCTTTAGATGTTAAAAATAATGTCCAAGTAAACCTAGAGTATTCATCAACAAGCACCATCATATATCTTTTACCACATCTGCTTAATGTTCTCACTGGACTGGACCGCAGAGATCCATATGGACCAGTTCCATCGTTCTGATGGTGCTTACCACTTTCTTGCATTTAACAGAGGATCTTACTTGCTTCCCCCCTTGCACAAGCCTCACAAACTTTGTCTTCCTTGAACTTGATGTTAGGCAGCCCTATCACCAAGTCCTTGGAGACTAATTTGTTGAGTTGACTCAGACTTGCATGTCCAAGTCTCTTGTGCCAAAGGAGGGGATCATTGTCCAACACACTTAAGCAAGTGAGTTAATTTTCTGAAAGTGTGGACAAATCTACAATGCATGTATTGTTTACTCTTTTTCCCTGCAAAACAATCTTGTCAATGGTAAGATTAATCACAAAATATTTGGTAGTGGTGAATGCTACCAAGTTACCTTTATCACATAATTGTGATACACTGATTAGACTGTACTTTAGGCCATCTATCAGGTTGACATTCTCAATAGAGTGAGAATCATTCTTACCTACCTTTCCAACCCCAATGATCTCACCTTTCTTCCCATTTCCAAAGGAGACATTACCTCATTTGAGGTCCTCAAGTGAAAGGAACTGGTTCTTGCTTCATGTCATATGCTTTGAACAGCCACTATCCATGTATTATATTTGGCTGCTCCCCTTCACTTGGACCCGCGAAAGGAAATCAGGGGTTAGTCTTAGGAACCCAAACTAGTTTGGGTCCCTTTCTATAGGCAAAAGGGTGAATCAAATTCTTTTTAGCCCAACCTGGCAGCCTATTTTTCCCTTGAACAAATTCTTTATTCTTTTGACTAGCCTTTTCTTTTGCAATACATTCACTTTTATAGTGACCAGTTTTACCACAGTGTGTGCAAATTTTGTCCTCAAGAAGTGTGAGGTACTTGCTTTTGGGATCCCACTTAGGTGCAGGGGTCCCGTAGCCAAGTCCTCTCTTATTGCTACTATGGTGTTCATGTAGCCATGAAAGTGCATCGGAGGACCTATTCCATTTACAGGTTCTATCTAGCTCGTGCTTAACCTTGTTTAGGTCCTCCTTAGGGACTCTTATCTGCTCATCTCTTTTGTACAACTCATCTTTCATTTTTCCTACATTTTCTTCTAAAATGAGTTGTGTGTGATCAGATTTCTTTTTACCAGTTCCTAAATTTCATTTTAGATTTTCATATCTAAGCTCTAGGACAGTGGTGTCAAGTTCATGAACCTGGTTCTTCAACTCAGCATTTTTATTATCACTCTCATTAGCCCTAGATTCTAGATTTTTGCACTTGGCTTTTAGGATCACACATTCCCTAGACAGTGCTTTCTTCTCATTGTTAATTATCTTAGACTCATCAATGAAGTCTAGCAATAGCTCAGACAACCTTTCTTTAGACAGGAATTTAATCTTGTCTTTGAGATAAAGGACACTTACCTCTTGTTCATCATCTGATTCTCTGATGGCCATAAGTGCTTGTTCATTTTCAGCTTCATTCTTTTGAGTCCTCATCTGATGTTTCTCCCCAGGCAGCAACCATAGCCTTTGTTGATCCTTTGTTCTTCTTGGGTTGAACCTGTTCCTTCTTCCTGTTCCTTCGTTCAGCTCTTTCCTTCTTCCTTTAAATTTCCCATTGAGGGCAATTTTTGATGTGGTGATCAGTCTTCCCACATTTGTAGCACCCCTCATTGGTTTGTTTTTCAGGAACCCTTGGTTTGTTGTAGCTTCCACTTCTTGAAGGACCATTTTCTCTCATTAGGTACTTCTTAAAATCCTTTGTGATCATGGTCATTTCATCCTCATCTAGATTAGCACCTTTAGTGATTTTGAATGCCATGCTCCTTTCCTTCTTAGGTGCATCCATCTTCATGGTTTGCCTTCTAAGTTCATAGGCAGTGAGATTTCCAATTAGCTCATCCAACTTAAGAGTGGCAATTTTCTTTGATTCCTGAATAGCTGTGATTTTGCTTTCCCAAGAGATTGGCAGTACCCTTGTCAAAATCTTCTCAACTTTGTCTTCTTCAAGAATAACCCTTCCAAGAGACTTAAGTTCATTTGTTAGTGTTGTTAACCTTGTGTACATCTCCTGGATGGTTTCTCCTTCCTTCATGGTGAAATTCTCATATTGAGAATTTAGCAGTGTTCCTCTTGATCTCTTTACTTGAGGAGTTCCTTCATGAGCCACTTGTAAAGTGTCCCATATCTCCTTAGCAGTGGTGCAGCTTTGAATCCTGCTGTACTCGTCTGGTCCTAGTCCACACAAGCAATTTCTTGGCCTTGGCATTCTTTTCCCATTTCTTCAAATCTTCAGCAGTGTAATCAGTTCTTGTCTTTCGCACGTCCACTCCTTCATCATTCTTCTTTGTAGTTGCCAGGGGACCATCAGTGATTATGTCCCAGAGTTCATAGTCCTCTCCTATGATATAATCTCTCATCTTGTTTTTCCACCAAGAGTAGTAGTGGCCATTAAAGAGTGGAGGCCTATCAGTGGATTGCCCTTCCCAGTTCCCAGGTGGTGCACTCATGCTGATCTTCTCCTAAGGTGTTAGCCTCTTCAATGATAACCTGCTCTGATACCAATTGATGTTCTAAACGTCAATACCACACAAGAGGGGGGGTGATTTGTGTGGTACCCAATTTTCGCTCTAGAAGAACCTGGTTCTTCTAGGTGTACTTACTACTACTGTTTGCGGAATTAAGAGTACATAAAATAAAGAACACAGAGATTTTTACGTGGAAAACACCTGGCTCAAAAGGTGAAAAAACCACGACCTACTACTCAGTAGGATTTTCCCAAAAATCCACTAAAATCACTGAGCCAAAAATAGCATTTACAAAACTCTTTGTAAACCTAAGGATTAACTCTAATCCTGTTGTAGCAACCAGCCTCTAACTGCTGCGACAACTTCAAGTTAACTCTAGCTTAAATACTCAAAATACCTATTACAATTGCTTCTAGATAAAGCTGAAAGGTACAATATGAAACACCTACTACAATTGAACTAGACATAAAGAAAGACATATAAAACTCTTTGTGGAGCTGGTTCTTCAATCTGGTTCATGTAGCTTCTGGTTTGCACACTTGAATCACACACGAACTGCTTGCAAAAAGCCTTGCTATTTTGCTCCCAATTCACGTTTAACTTATGCGTTTTTGTGCAACACCTATAATGTGAGAACATCCTGCAATTTATAGAGTTAGTAGATGAAGAAATAACTAGAGTTCTGATGCAACTCTTCCTTGGTGGAAGAGTTCTAGTTGATTTCAACTTCTAACTCCTTCCCTATCTTGGATAGTGTTCTCTTTGATTAAGGGCTCCTTCTCCTTATCAATTATGCAACCTTTTCGATCAGGAGATATTAAATACACCAAGTTAAGCTTATCTCCTTCACGTGCAACCCACATGCTCGAATCTGCCCGTTTTTGTGCACCTGAGTGATGGACCTGGTTCATCCTGAGTTCCTTTGTCAGTATTCAAAACTAACCTTTAATTTGGCCAACACACAGTCACCACATCAACAGGACACACCACTTCATCATCAATCGGCCTACTTTTCTCAATCCTTTTTACTGGATCGGAGGTTCATTTAAGCACAGAACTCTAGAGGAAAAGATCATCATCAAAATTAACATCCTAAGAAGGACTTGAGGGATCAGGTACTCATTCAGTTCCCCCTTTTTTCAGCTCGTTCACCAATTACTCCATCCTTCAAGACTTCTACAAACCCAACAACAATTTTAGCCTCATGCTCTAGAGTATTATATCTACCCTATTTCCTTTCAGTTAAATATCCATCAAAAACTACCAAAGACTTCTTGGGGTTTTGATTCAGATGGAGTTAGGATATTGGAAAGTGACAGAGTTGGATTCACTTCTGGCATATTCGGAAAGAAGGATTCTTTTGAGACAAGGTTGATTTTGGTTTTGAAGAAAAGAATCGATTTTAGTTGGGTGTAAGATAAAGAAGTGCCCTTTTTTAGGGCAACGGGTCAGTTCAGAGAAGGTTTAACATTTTGGACATCAAAAGTTAGGAGAGAGGCAGGAGAAAGGCGGAAATAAATTAATGACATGACACTTCAGCAGCTTTGTGAGCACGTGATTTTTGCGCTACATGAATTATCCCCAAAATTTCAAACAAAATAATTTCTTTTATTATTTTGCAATTTTGTAAATTTTTGTGTTATTTTCTGTTAATTTTTTGCATTTTATTTGTGCATTTTGATTCATATGAAAAATACAAAAAATACATTTGGCATTCGTTTGAGATTTAATTTCACATTTTTAGGATTAAGTAGTAGTTTGAATTACTTAAAAATAAAGAGAATAACAAAAACTGGTCTTTTTGCATTTTCAGTTTCAAGTTTTCTTAATTTGTGTTTAATTAGGAATTAGGGTATTTAGGAATTAATTTTAGGAGTCAATTTGGTTTTATTTCAATTTGGCATTTAATAAAATCAGAAAATACAAATACAAAATAAAATAAAAAAGAGAAGAAGAAGAAAAGAAAAATAATTAAAAAAAAAGAGAGAAAGGAGGGCTTGCTTAATAGAAGACCCAAATTGGGCTGTTAATCTTAGCCCAAAACAAATACGCCCAGGCCAGCCCAAATACCCGATACCCGGTCTGCCCCCCCACCCCTTTTTTTAAATGGAACGACGTCCTTTCATCATCATTAGATCCTGGTCATCGAGGTAATCGAATCTAACGGCTCAGAACTGGGGTCATGTTGATATATAATTGTCGGATCACCTACCCTCCCCCCCCCCCCCCCCCGTTTCGTCTCTCTCAGAAGCCCCATGTAACGCCGCCCTTCACCGACTTAAGCCACCGCCGGAAATCGCCTCACGGCGGCGGCCAGTCTCCAAACGCCACCAAAAGTACACCCCTGATTCCCCTCGTCCTCCTCTATCAAAATCCACCATCCGTTTCTCTCAAACACACCCAGAATCCGTCGAATATCAGATCGAAATTTTCCGGCCAAGACGCGAAGTCATCAAAAATCAACCAAATTAACACCATAGAATCGCCTAAACCTCCTCTCTCAAACCCCCCAAACCCCGTTCCTCGAATCCCCGCCGAACTCCTCGAATCTCCGATCAAAAAATCCGGCCTAAACTCTATACACCTCCAAACGATACCAAATCAACACTGTGCGGTCTCCTCACATTCCTCAGTTCGAATTTCAAGCCAGAGTCCGTCGAGTCCAAGAGGAACCCTTCGAATTTTGAAATCAAGGGTCTGAAGAACGCCAGTCAAGTAAAATGCTCAAAATCAGTGAGTCTTGTAATTTTGCGTTGCTATTTGAATTCATTCCCTCCATGATTGGCGTTGTTTCTAGGTTTAGTTTTTATTTTTGTTTTGTTTCCCAATCCGCTTAAAGTCAGTTAATCACATTGATTCTTTCTCCGTTTTATTTGTTCATTTTTTTTGAGCTCTAAATTTGATAAATCATGACATGAACTTGTTCTTTTAATTTTGCTATATTCTTCTAAGTAGTTTAAGTATAGATTTCTTTAGGTTAATCAGTGTTCCAAGCTTAGTTTAAATTTTTGATTGTTCGTTATTAAGACAGTAAAATTTCTTCTTATTTTGTTAAATTTCCTTCATATCAATTGATTATGTTTTGGTCTTGCTTTGTGGGTTTGATTTTTGTCCATGGATGTTCACTGCAATTTGATTGCTTGACTGCCAAGGATGGTAATTCATTGCTTGGTGAAATTCATAATCAGTTAATTCGTTCAATTAGTTCAATCTTAAAGTTGATTCCACCTTTGATTAGTTAACCATAGTTAAGTTCAACTAAGGTAAAGGAGCTTCAAGTGGTAGGGTAGTAATTTTAAAATAAGTTCAGGGGCAGTTTGGGTACTTAGGGCTGGGCAGAAATGCTGTAGGTTATACTAGAATCACCTAGAACCTTCTAGAATTGGACTTTAGTTCTAAATTCAGAAAACACGTGCACTTACTTGAGAAGCAAGTCAATAAATAAGGGACTAGTTGGGTAAACCTGAAATAAAAAAGAGGGACTAATTGGTAAAGGTCTAAAATCTGATATGCCCTTAGCTTGCCTATATAAGGCAGTCCTCTTTGCCTTAAGCAACAAGTTTTTAGCTCCAAAAATTTCCCCCAAAAGAGGCTCTCTAGTTCTCAGATCTAATTTTGAAATCCAACATTCAAAAAACCCAAAAACAATAGAAAACCTCTAGAAAAACAAAAAATACAGAAAACTCAAAAAGAAAAACACTGTCCTGTTGAGATTTTCAGTTGAATCTCAAGCAGTAGTAACAACTTTGCATCTTCTAGTTTGATTTGTGGTTGTGGAGGTTTCAGAAGTGTGTTGGGTGTACTTTTGAGTTCGTTTGATGTCATTTAGTTATTTTGGTCGATTTTCTGCTTGATCTGGTGTTGAACATTTACTGAGTTTACCGGAGGTTAATTCTGGGTTGAAACTATTGTTGGTTCCTGTTGATGTTGCCGCTGTGAAATCACTGACTCTAATTTCTTCTCAGGTTTTGCTTAATTCCAGGTACACTTCTTGTGATCTCCATGGTTGAGAATGAAACATGAAATACTGTTCATCTGTGTCTCCTAGCCCCAATCTCATGCTGTATTTTGCTAAATTTGGAACCTCTGTGTAGTTGTGATACGTGATTGTTATGATTAAAGAATAGTTTATTAATACCTGGTTGTTATTTTAGACTGCTGGACTGTTCGGACTGTTAATGTGTATTGGATTTTTAATAATCACTAGCTTAGTATGATTGTGTTTGGTGGTTAGTTAATGGTCGATATTAGCAATAACATAATTATGGAAGTTGGATTTAGATCTTAATTTGTAGTTAGTCACCCAATACTTGAACAGCTGTAAGTAATTAAAAAATGTCAGCATTAGTGTGAATCAATTTAGATTTGTTAGTTTACTAGTAGGAAATTAAATTTAACTCAGATTGCTGGGTTTATACAACCATAATACGTGCACTGTTAATGGCACATACTTGATCTCTTGGGACTTAATGATCAGAACACGTTTTGTTGGTTTGTTTCTTTATGCCAGTTTAGTTTTATTAAGGGTATTAAAATTCTTTGTGCTGTTTTGAATTCAAAAGCAATAAATATATCTCATTTCTGAAATAATACATGCCACATTTGCATGTTGAAAGGCCGTCTCATCTCCAGCCAGCCCTTTATAAATGAAATTAATGCTCATGTTTGCCATATATGTGCGTTGTTCAGTGAATTGAATGGTCTGAGTGGTCTACTAATAGTGAAATAACGTGCAATTTGTTTTTGGGCTCGTTTATTGGTTGTACCAATGATCTGGGCCTCAATAGTGCTGATACAAGGCACAGGTCATAGCCCTACCCATTTTAAGCCCAAGGCCGATGGCTTTCACTTGTATTGTCTTGGGGCAAATTCCAAAGTCAAATATCGTGAGTATTAAATCTAAGATTAATTTTGTAGTATAGGTTTTTGGCTTTCCGGTTAAGTAGCATATTCGAATTAAGAGGTTCACCCCTTGTTCGAGTGTGGACTTGAACCGGAGCCCAAATTCCTTGACTACTTTAACCATAACTTTAATAATGTAATTTAATTAGGCTCTTTAGAGACAAAAATAAATAGAAAATCGTAGCTTGCTTTAGGTTGGCCTTTAAATAATACGATGAGATGAGCCTCGCCAAACAAATGCATAAATCGCGGGGCCCTCATTAAATGCTTATATTAAAATACTTAGAATTCGGGGCGTGCCGTTTAGCGAATTACACAGCCCTCCGCAAAGATAAGAACCCGTTAGTCGCTTTAGGCGCGTACTTAATAATATTACCTTCCTAAACTCGGGTGCACATTTATGTGACCCAAATCCAAATCTCAACGAAGTCGAAATGTGTCAACAACCACGGGTGCATTTATGTGACGTGGTACGAGACACGTTTTCACGACGTTGCAATTCTCGTTAAAATAATAATAAAAGCGGTTTACAGTTAAAAGCATAAGCTAAAACATGTGTTTGAAATCAGATAAATCCAAATATAACAGTTGAGCGACCGTGCTAGAACCACGGAACCCGGGAATGCCTAACACCTTCTCCCGGGTTAACAGAATTCCTTACTCGGATTTCTGGTTCGCGGACTGTTAACAGAGTCATCATTTCCTCGGTTCGGGATTCAACCGGTGACTTGGGAAACCATTAATCTCCCAAGTGGCGACTCTGAATTTTAATAATAAATCTCGTTCCGATTGTCCTTTAAGTGGAAAAACTCCTTTATACCCTTGCGGGTGTAGTGAAAAAGGAGGTGTGACACCCTTTGCTCGGCCGCAGCCACATACCAATAGAAACCAAGCTCCATTCCCAAGAAATCAGCCTCCTCACCAAAACCACTACAACCCCGATCCTCCACAGAACAACTTTCCCCCTCGTGAGCCACCCAGAAGGCAAACTTTTACTCCAATTGGTGAATCTTACTCCAATCTATTTCCAAAACTTGTCCAACTGGGTCTACTGCAGCCAGTCCCTTAGACAAGGCATAACCCAGCATCGCCTGCCTACATAGCCGGTATCAGATGTGCCTATCATTCAGGAGCAGAAGGGCACGACACAAATGATTGTTGGACATTGAAAAGGGCAGTGGAGAACTTAATAGAGCAAGGAAAGATAGTGCTGAGGGATGAGGATGTTCCAAATGTGACCAATAATCCACAGCCAGCCCATAATAATGGGCCCGTGATTGGAATGATTTGCAAAGATAAAGAATTTGATCTGGCGCTAAAGGCCATAAATGTTATTGCTGACGCAGAGAGAAAACCAAAAATTGCCCCGAAGCAAGATGAAGGGGAAAAGAAAAAGAACAAACCCACCCCTCCAAAGTCGGAGAAGAAGATTAAAGTTGAAACGGGGGTAATGCCTCCCAAAAATGCTGTTCTATATGTCCCACGAGGCCACAACGAAAAGCAGTTGACTTTGAGTCCTCCAAAGAGATTTGAATTGAAAAAGGCAGCCCAGATGTATGTACCCAAGGGAGCTTATGTGGTGCGGGGGACAACTAATCCACCAAGGCTGAGTGAGCCCGTGGTTATTGGCCGCGCGCCACAGAAGCCTATGACAAACCCTGCTGCAACGCCATGGAATTATCATCAGACGGTGGTTACGTATTCCAACATAGAAGAAGTAAACAATGCCACTCGAAAGCGTTTTCCGTCTAAGAAACCTGTAAGTGCCGAGGAAGCGGAAGCTTTCTTTCAGAAAATGAAGATGGCGGATTATGAAGTGATTGGCCAGCTTCGAAAGTTGCTTGAACAAGTCTCCTTGCTATCTTTGTTGATGAAATCCCCCGAACATCAGAAGGTCTTAGTCAAGACCCTCAATGAGGCATACGTACCAGCTGAGACTTCTGTGGAGCAGTTGGAGAGAATGGCAGAAAGATTTTTCACAATTAACCAGATCTCCTTCAGCAAAAATGACTTGCCCCCAGAAGGGGCCGCACATAACAAAGCCTTGCACTTAACCGTCAAATGTGAGGGATATTATGTGAAGAGGGTCATGGTAGACGGAGGTTCTGGGGTGGACATTTGCCCACTCTCCACACTACAGCGTATGGAAATCGGGATTGGAAGGATTCGTCCCAACAATGTCTGTGTGAGAGCCTTTGACGGTATCAAAAGAGACACCGTTGCAGAAATTGACCTAATCTTGACCATTGGCCCGGTGGACTTCGAGGTGACTTTCCAAGTGCTAGACATGGACACATCCTATAATTTTCTTCTGGGAAGGCCTTGGATCCATGCTGCAGGAGCTGTATCCTCTACCCTCCATCAAATGGTGAAATTTGAACACGAGGATCAGGAGATCGTGGTTCACGGAGAGGATGAACAGTCAATCTATCGGGACCCATCTATCCCATGCCTAGAAGCGAGGGAAGGCAGTGAACACATAGTTTACCAAGCATTCGAAATTGTGGTGGCGGATCAGCATGAAGAAGGAAATCCTTGCCCTCAACCCTTCCTATCTAATGCCTCGATTATGGTGGCCAAGGAAATGATCAGACACGATTTCAAGCCAGGGAAGGGACTTGGAAAAGCTCTGCAAGGAATATCTGAACCAGTGATCCTGCCTACAACTGAAAAGTTCTTCGGGATAGGTTTTCACCCCACCCCAGATGATGTAGAGTGGGCAGATGAGAGAAAGAAGGAGGGACGGGTCTTGCCACTGCCACTGTCACATCTGTACGAGACCTTTGTTAAGCCAAAATACAATGAAGAAGAAGAGGATGAGGCCTTTACGGCCGAAGAGATTAAAGAGATATGTGGGGCAATGAGAAAGATATTATACGAAACCCACATGGTTTAGCCGGGAGAGGGCACTAGCACCGCTGAGGTGTTATACATGGGACCAAGTGTGAAGCTGCAGAATTGGAAGGCGACGCCATTTCCGATCAGGCGGGAGTCCCGGTAGACCTGTCCTGCTACTTTTTCTGCATCCCGAGTTATTCCAGGGTGTAACTCGGATGTTTCTTTCAATTTCTTGTCTTTAAATTTCCCAATGTAAACCCTGTTGTCTTCCCAATTCCAAGAAATGAAATCAATATTTTATCGTTCATCTTTTCTGATTTTGCCTTTTATTTCTTCTTTTCAGTTCTAATAATGCGGCTTTAAATAACATGACATGCTTGCGGACTTCATGCCCAGATCCAAACACGCTGTCTAACTGTGAAATAATGAACTAAGAACTAGAATATGATGAAGAAGAGGTTTCTAGGGAAATAAATTGAGAGTTGGAACAATTTGGGAATAAACCTAAAGCCAATGGTGCCGTTGAAGCAGCAAACAAGAACATCAAAAAGATTTTGAGAAAGATGATTCAGAGCTCTAGACAATGGCATGAAAAGTTGCCTTTTGCATTACTGGGATATCGCACCACAGTTCGCACATCGGTAGGAGCTACCCCATACCTTTTGGTCTATGGAATCGAGGCTGTTATACCCGCAGAGGTAGAAATCCCTTCTTTCCGAATCATCGTCGAAGCAGAAATCGGGGATAGTGAATGGGTCAAGACTCGTTTGGAACAGTTGTCTTTAATTGATGAAAAATAGATGGCTGCGGTCTGTCACGAGCAGTTGTACCAACAAAGAATGGCCCGCTCTTATAACAAGAAAGTACGACCCAGGAATTTTGAAGTGGGACAACTTGTGTTAAGACGCATTCTTCCTCACCACCAAGAAGCAAAAGGCAAGTTCGCTCCTAATTGGAAGGGTCCATATATCATCCGAAAAATACTGCCGAGAGGAGCATTGTATCTGGGAGACATCGAAGGAAATAATCCCGAAGCAGCAGTCAATGCAGACACAGTGAAAAGGTACTATGTTTAGGCTTGCTGTGGTGATTGGCTTTTGTGCAATTGAGATGACGAAGGCTTTCCTTCCCGCTATCCAAACACTATCAACCCCTTGCAAACCCATTTGAGCCGGTTATTCTTCTTTGATTTCCCTCTTTGGAACCCGAAACTACTATTGAAAAGGAAAAAAAAGAGAAAAGAAAACGAGAANAGCTCATTGATATATATATATATATATATATATATATATATATATATATATATATATATATATATATATATATATATATATATATATATATATATATATAAATTTGATGTAGTTTTATTAGTCATATGTGTCGTGTACTTATAATTACATTATTTTTAGCTACGTAATTATTTATATTAGAGTTTGCTCGAAATTGCATTAAAGTCATTATTGAATCAATAATTTATCTTTGTTTCTTTCCCTTTATCTCTGAAAATACTAATGTTTATTCGTATATTTCTTTTGTATGTCAAATCATGGGAAGAAAATACGGATACCTCACAAAGAAAACTTGGATCAAAGTTTAATTGTAGAAATATTTATTTAATTGATTCATGTACGACACATACAATATTCAAAGAGAAGAAATATTTCTCTCATTTAAATATGTATAAGGCAGATGTTACTACAATTTCTGGTAGTAGTAATCTAATTGAAGGCTCTGAAAGAGCTACTATAACTCTGCCTAAGGGAATAATACTTATCATAGAGAATGCAATGTTCTCCTCCAAGTCCAAGAGGAACTTGTTGAGTTTTAAAGATACTGCCGAAATGGATATCATATTGAGACAATAGATAAGAATAATCTTGAATATCTCATCATTACCAAGAATGTATCTGGCCAAAAGAGGGTTATTGAGAAGTTCCCATCTTTATCTTGTGGCCTGTATTGGACAAGAATTAGTGCAATTGAGGCACATTCTATTGTAAACCAAAAGGTAATTGATTCCGATACTTTTGTACTTTGGCATGATCGTCTGGGACACCCTGGATCAATTATGATGAGACGAATTATAGAAAACTCAAATGGGCATCGATTACAGAATTTAAATATTCTTTTAAATAATGAATTTTCTTGCACTTCTTGTTATCAAGGCAAGTTAATTATTAGACCATCACCAACAAAGGTTGGGATTGAGTCCCCTGCGTTTTTGGAACGTATACAAGGGGACATTTGTGGACCTATTCACCCACCTAGTGGGTCGTTAGATATTTTATGGTTTTAATAGATGCATCTTCTAGATGGTCTCATGTGTGTCTATTGTCATCTCGCAACCTCGCGTTTGCAAAACTAATGGCACAAATAATTCGATTACGGGCGCAATTCCCCGATAATCCAATTAAGTCTATTAGACTTGATAATGCTGCTGAGTTTTCATCCCAAGCATTTAATGATTATTGCTTATCAATTGGGATAAAAGTGGAACATTCTGTAGCTCATGTTCACACTCAAAATGGCCTTGCAGAGTCTTTAATTAAACGTCTGCAATTGATAGCAAGACCGTTACTCATGAAAACAAGGTTACCCACTTCTGTTTGGGGTCACGCCATTTTGCATGCAGCAATGCTAGTTCGTCTCAGACCGACAAATTATCATAAATATTCCCCGTTGCAATTAGTTTTGGGTCATGAACCTAATATATCCCATTTAAGAATTTTTGGATGCGTAGTATATGTGCCTGTAGCACCGCCATATCGCACCAAAATGGGTCCCAAAGAAGGTTAGGAATATATGTTGGGTTTGAATCGCCCTCCATTATTCGCTACCTCGAAACATTAACTGGGGATATGTTCACTGCATGATTTGCACACTGTCGATTCGATGAGACACTTTTCCCAAAATTAGGGGGAGAAAATAGTGAAACCAAACGGAAAATTTTGTGGAAAAATCCATCATATCTCATCTAGATCCACATACCTCTATTTGTGAAAAAAAGGTGCAAAAGATTATTCATTTGCAAAAAATAGCAAATCAAATGCCAGATGCATTTACGAATTTGAAAAGGATAACAAAATCACATATCCCTGCAGAGAATGTTCCAATCCGTATTGATGTCCCTGTTGGACAATCTTCTAGTGTCATAGCTAATGAGTCAAAAGCACGCCTAAAACGTGGCAGACCATTAGGTTCTAAGGATCGAAACCCTAGAAAAAGGAAAATAAATGATCAAAATGATACTACGAAAGAGTCTCACGAAGAAATCCACGATTTAATAAATTCTGAGATTCATGAGGAAACCACAGAGCCCGAGACTCAAGAAAATAAGGAACTTTCAATAAATCCAATCAATATTGAGACAAATTTGAATCGAGTGGATATAGTGGTGAATTAAGTCTTTGCATATAATGTTGCATCTAGTATTGTGCAAGATAGTGAGGATCTTGAACCTCAATCTGTTGGAGAATGTCGACAAAGACGTGATTGGCCAAAATGGAAAGAAGCAATCCAATAATAATTGAATTCACTTGCGAAACGTGAAGTTTTTGGACATGTAATCCAAACACCTAATGGTGTTAAGCCTGTTGGCTATAAATGGGTCTTTGTATGCAAGAGGAATGAGAAAAATGAGGTGCAAAGATATAAGGCACGCCTTGTTGCACAAGGATTTTCACAAAGGCCCGGTGTCGATTATGAAGAGACATATTCACCCGTTATGGATGCTATAATGTTTCGTTTTCTCATTAGTTTTGCTGTCCATGAAAAGCTTGACATGCATTTAATGGATATGGTTACCGCCTACCTTTATGGCTCACTTGATAATGAGATATACATGAAAATTCCCGAGGGATTTAAAATGCCTAACGCACATAATTCAAAGTCTCGGAAAATATTTTCAATCAAATTGCAAAGATCTTTGTATGGTCTAAAGCAATCAGGACGTATGTGGTATAATCGTCTTAGTGAGTACTTATTAAAGAAGGTTATATAAATGATGCCATCTGTCCATGTGTTTTTATAAAGAACACAATATCGGGATTTGTTGCACTTGCCGTATATGTTTATGACATAAACCTTATTGGAACTCCTATAGAACTCCAAAAGGCAATTGATTATTTAAAGAAAGAATTCGAGATGAAAGATCTCAGAAAGACAAAATTGTCTCGGTTTGCAAATTGAACATTTGGCAAACGGAATTTTTGTTCATCAATCTGCCTACATAGAAAAGGTATTGAAACGGTTTTACGTGAACATAAGTACTCGGATGGTTGTTCGATCACTTGATGTGAATAAGGATCCATTCTGACCTCAAGAAAAGAATGAAGAGCTACTTGGTTCTGAAGTACCATATCTTAGTGCAATTGGTGCACTAATGTATCTTGCTAATACAACAAGGCCCGACATAACTTTTTCAGTCAATGTCTTAGCAAGATATAGCTCTGCTTCTACAAGGAGACATTGGAATGGAATCAAACACATATTGCGGTATCTAAAAGGAACTACCGATATGGGCTTATTTTATGGTAATAATTGCAGTCCCGATCTTGTTGGTTATGCCGATGCTGGGTACTTATCCGACCCACACAAGGCTCGATCTCAAACAGGTTATGTGTTTACTTGTGGAGGCACTGCCATATCTTGGCGATCGATTAAGCAAACAATTGTGGCTACTTCATCTAATCATGCTGAGATAATTACTATTCATGAAGCAAGTCAAGAGTGTGTGTGGTTGAGGTCTATAATACATCTTATTCGAGACAAATGTGGTTTGAAATGTGACAAACTACCCACAATTTTGTATGAAGACAATGCAGTATGCATAGCCCAATTGAAGGGAGGATTCATAAAAGTAGATAGGAAAAAGCACATTTCACCAAAGTTATCCTTCACACATGATCTTCAAAAGAATGGTGATATCAATGTGCAACAGATTCGTTCAAGTGATAATATGACTGATTTGTTCACAAAAGCTCTACCCACGTCAACCTTCAAGAAGCTAGTGCACAAGATTGGGATGCGAAGGCTCAAGGATGTGAAATGATGCTCTCATCAGGGGGAGTTTAATACGTGTTGTACTCTTTTTCCCTTACAAAGTTTTGTCCCACTGGGTTTTCCTTGCGCAAGGTTTTTAATGAGGCAACCAAAAGGCGTATTGTTAGATATGTGTACTCTTTTTCCTTTACTAGATTTTTCTCCCATTAGGTTTTATTTTAGTTGAGGTTTTAACGAGGCACATTACTAATTGAGTAGACATTCAAGGCGTAGTGTTATGAATAGAATTGTAATTAGAGGGAATGTCTATCTTTTAGAGAGTTTTACTTTGTGGCTAAGTCATTTTTCTCTTATAAATAGAGGGGTCTTACCCCATTATAAATCATCCCAAAATTCAATAAGAATTACTCTCTCTTTCTCTGCAATATTGTTCTTCTACTTTTATTATATTATTACAAAAAGAAAACATACTCAAATATTTAATGAACAGTCCAAGCAGGGAAACAAACAACATCTAGAAAAATGATCATTCAAAGGAACAAATATATAAAGGAAAGAAACATGCTCATACACGGAAGAATGGTAAAATGATCAAATATTCACAAAATCTCAAGAACGAAATAAATTAGTAGCGATTTGGATAAATATTGACCAACTATAACATGATGAATTTAAGGTTTTAATGTAAAATATAACTACCAGATGACCATTGGCCTAGAAGATAGAACCATGTCGGTGAAGCTTTCTACGGATGTTTTACAATTTAAACAAACCTACCTAACATTAGATTTATTATTATCTAGAAACATTTATACAAAGAAAAATATGTAAATTCTAGCCATATTCATTATTGGAACTTAATATAAAATAATAATTTTATTTATTTATCATATTGTTCTATGCGGGTAACTTGTCGTAATTCGATATAGACATCTATATTAACACGAATCTGATTTAACTATTAAAAAAACCAAAATTTCAGCAACTCAAATAATAAACTAAGACATACTCCAACAAATTTTATCAATCACGTTACTTAACACCAAAAATATAAATGAAACTTCTAAAAAAATAAACGAAAATTTCGATTGTCATGGAAATCAAAAATTAAAGATAAAATAAACTCATCCAAAAATCTAGTAATTACCTATGAACACCATAAAAGTCATTTTTTTAAAATGATTTTCTTTCAAACTTTTACTCATACTATACAATATTAAGAATGCAGAAATCGAACCATGACTAAAACTCATAAAATCTAATGCATCACATAGACGACAAAGGAAATTGAAACAAGAATTCAATAAGAACACTTCTATATTTCAAGAATAAATACAGAAAAGATAAAAGATAAGAAAAGAACCTTTAAAAATTTTCCAATATTGAAATATGAATTCCAGCAATTACAATATATATGAGCGAAAATTGTAACCACGAATCGGATCTTGAAACTGAACTGAACTTTCGTTTCTCCAAATAAAATTCTTCCTCCTTTCTGTGCATGTAATCTCTTTCTCTTGGTTAGATTGCCGAATATTTTTTCCTCCTTTGCTAAGTGTTTTGTTGTCTCTTTATCGAGAACAATACTAGTAGATTTTGCTCCTAGAATTTGGAGTGAGGGGGAACGTGGGTTTGGTAGTGCAGTTGTGGAATTGGCTTTGTGGGCTAGTGTAGGTCAGTTAAAGACATGAAGAGTGAGGGAAGCTAGGTAGTTAGGGAAATGAGGGATTGGGGTGAGGAGATCATGGTGATTGGTTAGGATAATATTTTTTGTAATCTTTCAAGATTTATCCTTTTTGATTTTTTTTGTTGTTGTTTTGTTTTCGTTAGTTTGTAGCCATTTTTTCTTCTTCTTTTTTTAAAACTTTTTACTAACCCCCTTTTATTAAATAAAATTAAAGTAAAATACACACACACACACACACACATATATATATATATATATATATATATATATATATATATTTCTTCTTCTTTTTTTAAAACTTTTTACTAACCGCCTTTTATTAAATAAAATTAAATTAAGTAAAATACACACACACACACACACACACACACATATATATATATATATATATATATATATATATATATATATATATGCGAGTATTTTTTTGTTAAGATTAGACCCTAAAGAGATATTTACATTAAAATAGTATAAAATTTAGGTGTGATAAAAAATTAGTTGTTCGCATCTAGTGTTTAGGAGAATTCAATAAATGCATGATTTGTTGACACTATATTATTTTCATTTTATAATAATATTTGGATGTGCATTTTACTTGATTTATAACTTGATTATGATACATAGAAATGGGCTAAGCTATGTATAGTCAAGGGTGATCAATTGAACACCCTTCGTCGAAAAATTATATTGTGTATAAGATAAAATATCATTTGTTATTAATAAAAAAAATAAACTATGAACACTCTTGCATTACGCACAAGCAACTAATATTCAAATTTGAGACGCTTATTGAATTTTGTGGCTTTGTATTATACCTGTTTATCGGGCGGGCTGGGACGGGTTGAACGAAAAAAAAATCATCCCGTCCGTTATCGAACTGGGTTGGTTAGTGGGCTGGGATAACGGGCTGGGACGGGTTGAACTTTTTCGGGTTATTTTGGGCCCGTTCGGGTTCGGGCGGGCCGGGCTACTGTAATTTTTTTCTAATTAAATTTTGTTTTCTTATTCAATGTTATTGATACTTAAGTGTTTGCAAACTTTTAAGGCTTAGAATTAAACTTTGAAGTTTAANACCAACTTCTCCAGATTCTGTAGTCTCAACACCTGCTATAGATCCTACCAGTACAAATTTATTCTTCAAATTTGCAGCAACTTCAGAAATTATCTCAGGAGTAACTTTAGAATCAGAAGATACCTGTTCAGTTTCGAAAGACCTACTTTTTTCCCCCTTAGTAGCAGACTTAAATGAATCTTCAGATTTCTAGGATTCTTCTTCCCTACCTGCTTTCAATTGCTTGTTTATTTTCTTGATCTCCTATCCTTCAGCGAAAATCTTACGAGCCATCATCTTTACTCTACTTTTCTTAGAGATTGGTGTGGTTGAAGCAGTGGTAGAAGGTGTGGAAGTGGTTTCCTATGGTGGTGATGAAGGATTTTTCAGAGGTATTCGACATATCTGGGCTAGGGTATGGAAGAGAAGAGATTTAGATTGTGTTTGGAAGATGAAAGAAGAATGAGAGTTTTTGACGGCTTGAGAGAGATGAAGTAATAAATACACTAAAGCTGATCAATATACAGGGAATAATTGATGGGGTAACTACAACTTTTCAGACTCTTAGAAGTTTTAATCAAACTGAAATTCAGCTTTGAAGAGACATTGGAGTGTATCCCTAGAATCTAGGTACTTCCATTCTGTTGGGACTCTTTTGAACGGGACTAGTTCACTTGTAACGGATAAGTCCAAAAGGAGTTTGGTATTTGGTAGGACTCTGCTCATGATCCAAATATAGTTATTCAAATTATGCAGAGTGTAGAAAACATACCGTGTTATCTTGATGAACTAGGTTCTTCACTGATAATTCTCTTGTGTGAGTCTAAATTCGTCAAAATAGAGAAAATATCATTAGTGATTAATGAGTCATTTTAACACATGGCACAAGAGTATGCTATGTAAAGTATGAGACTGAGCAAGATTTAATCTAATTATACAATTTACTGACTTTCTAACCAAATTTTTTTTTAATTTTTTTTCCGTTTAACCTTGAACTGGTCCTTTTAGGTGATCTTAATCATCCCTTATTCAAACCTGTTCCTCTCAAAGTGATCTCTACCTAAGGCTTTTGTGAAGATGTCAGCAATTTACTTCTCAGTAGCACAAAACTCCATAGTGATCAAGCCTTTCTCATAGTTGTCCCTCAAAAAAATGGTGTCTAACATCCATGTGCTTAGTTCTCTTATGATGAAACGGATTCTTAGTCATACTAATAGCACTAGTGTTATCACAGAAAACAGGGATGCAACCAACTTCAATACCAAAATCCATCAACTGTTGCTTGATCCACAACAATTGAGCACAATCATGAAGCAGCAGCAACACACTCAGCTTCAGCAGTAGATAATGCATCTAAATTTTGCTTTTTAGTAGCCCATGACACAAGACATGAACCAAGGAAGTGTGCCATACCTGAGTTGCTCTTCCTATCCACAAGGAAACCGACATAATCAGCGTCAGCATATCCCACTAGGTTAAAATTACTACCTTTTGGATACCAAAGGCAAAGGTCAGTGGTGCCTTTCAAGCATCTCAATATTCTCTTGACAACAGTCAAGTGGGACTTCTTTGGATTTGCCTGAAATCGAGCACAAAGACCTATACTGAAAACAATGTCAGTTCTGCTAGCAGTAAGATACAAAAGAGAACCAATCATTCCCTTATAAGATTTCTGATCAACAGATGAACCAGGTTCATCTATATCCAATTTCGTGGATGTTGCAATAGGAGTGTCAATTTCTTTGGATGTTCCTTCCTGGTTTTGTTACTGAGGAATAGGTTCATGGACAGGTTCCCTCGAGGTTTGAGGATCAGTTCCTCTCTAGTTAGTTCCCCCGGTCATGTTGCCCTGGGTGGAGGGACATGTTCCATCACCTATTCCTTCCTGTGATGCATCTTTAGGCTGGACTGTGGTTTCACCATTTGAATTTCTTATCAGCCCAATCTCTTCATTATCTTGCTCCTGCCTCTCAGAAAGAACGTTAGTTTTAAAAAATAACATATACATTTTTTCTACACACATAGTTCTTTTATTGTATATCTTATAAGCTTTACTATGTGAAGAATATCCCAAGAATACTCCCTCATCTTTTCTGGGATCATACTTACCTAGGGAGTCTTTGCCATTATTGTGCACAAAGCACTTGCATCTAAATGCCCTAAGATGGGATATATTTAGCTTTCTCCCTTTAAGTGACTCATAGGGAATCTTCTTAACAAGAGATCTAGTCATGCAACTATTTATGATGTAGCATGCAAAAATTCAGCAAACTTAGCATTTTCAAATTCAGTTCCATGATCAGACCTAATTGATGCAAGTTGATTACCTAGTTGTTTCTGAGTTTTTCTAACAGAAGAAGTAAAATGCTTCATCTTTACATGTTAAAACAATGTCCAAGTAAACCTAGAGTAATCATCAACAAGCATTATCACATATCTTTTACCACCTCTGCTTAATGTTATCATTGGACCACAGAGATCCGTATGGACAAGTTCCATTGTTCTGGTGGTGCTTACCACTTTCTTGCATTTAAAAGAGGATCTTACCTGCTCCCCCCTTGCACAAGCCTCACAAACTTTGACTTCCTTGAACTTGATGTTAGGCAGCCCTATCACCAGATCCTTGGAGACTAATTTGTTGAGTTGACTCAGACTTGCATGTCCAAGTCTCTTGTGCCAAAGGAGGGGATCATTGTCCAACACACTTAAGCAAGTGAGTTCATTTTCTGAAAGTGTGGACAAATCTACAATGTATGTATTGTTTACTCTTTTTCCCTGCAAAACAATCTTGTCAGTGGTAAGATTAATCACAAAACATTTGGTAGAGGTGATTACTACCAAGTTACCTCTATCACATAATTGTGATACACTGATTAGACTGTACTTTAGGCCATCTATCAAGTAGACATTCTCAATAGAGTGAGAATCAGTCTTACCTACCTTTCCAACCCCAATGATCTTACCTTTCTTCACATTTCTAAAGGAGACATTACCTCCTTTGAGGTCCTCAAGTGAAAGGAACTGGTTCTTGCTTCCTCTCATATGCTTTGAACAGCCACTATCCATGTACCATATTTGGCTGCTCCCCTTCACTTGGACCCACAAAGGAAATCAGGGGTTAGACTTAGGAACCCAAACTAGTTTGGGTCCCTTTCTATAGGCAAAAGGGTGAATCTGATTCCTTTAAGCCCAACCTGGCAGTCTATTTTTCCCTTGAACAAATTCTTTATTCTTTTGACTAGCCTTTTCTTTTGCAATACATTCACTTTTATAGTGACCAGTTTTACCATAGTGTGTGCAAATTATGTTCTCAGGAAGTGTGAGGTACTTGCTTTTGGGATCCCATTTAGGTGCAGGGGTCCCGTAGCCAAGTCATCTCTTATTGCTACTATGGTGTTCATGTAGCCATGAAAGTGCATCGGAGGACCTATTTCATTTACAAGTTCTGTCTAGCTCGTGCTTAACCTTGCTTAGATCCTCCTTAAGGACTCTTATCTGCTCATCTCTTTTGTACAACTCGTCTTTCATTTTTCCTAGGTTTTCTTCTAATGTGAGTTGTCTATGATCAGCTTTCTTTTTACCTGTTCCTAATTTCAATTTTAGATTTTCAGATCTGAGCTCTAGGACAGTGGTGTCAAGTTCATGAACCTGGTTCTTTAACTCAGCATTTTTACTATCACTTTCACTAGCCCTAAGTTCCAGATTTTTGCACTTAGCTTTCAAAATCACACACTCCTTAGACAGCTGTTTCTTTTCATTGTTTATAACCTCAAATTCATCAATGAAATCTAGAAGTAACTCAGCGAGACTTTCTTTAGATAAAAACTTAATCTTGTCTTTGAGATGAATTATACTTACCTCAGATTCCTCATCGGATTTCCCAATTGCCATAAGTGCTTGTTCATCTCCATCTTCATCTTCTGAGTCATCATCTGTGCTTTCACCCCAAGCAGCAACCATAGCCTTTGTTGATCCTTTATTCTTCTTGTGATGAACCTGTTCCTTCTTCCTGTTCCTTCGTTCAGCTCTTTCCTTTTTCCATTCAATTTCCCATTGAGGGCAGTTTTTGATGTGGTGATCAGTCTTCCCACACTTGTAACACCCCTCATTGGTTGGTTTTGCAGGAACCCTTGGTTTGTTGTAGCTTCCACTTCTTGAAGGACCATTTTCTCTCATTAGGTACTTCTTGAAATCCTTTGTGATCATGGTCATTTCATCCTTCTCTAGATCAGCACCTTCAGTGATTCTGAATGCCATGCTCCTTTCCTTCTTGGGTGCATCCATCTTCATGGTTTGCATTTTAAGTTCATAGGCAGTGAGATTTCCAATTAGCTCATCCAATTTAAGAGTGGCAATGTTCTTTGATTCCTGAATAGCTGTGATTTTGCTTTCCCAAGAGATTGGCAGTACCCTTGTCAAAATCTTCTCGACTTTGTCTTCTTCAAGAATAACCCTTCCAAGAGACTTAAGTTCATTTGTTAATATGGTGAACCTTGTATACATCTCTTGGATGGTTTCCCCTTCATTCATGGTGAAATTCTCATATTGAGAATACAGTAGTGTTCCTCTGGACCTCTTCACTTGAGGTGTTTCCTTCATGAGCCACTTGCAAAGTGTCCCAGATTTCCTTAGCAGTGGTTACAACTTTGAATTCTACTGTACTCGTCTAGACCAAGTCCACACACAAGCCATTTCTTGGCCTTTGCATTCTTTTCCCACTTCCTCAAGTCCTCAGCAGTGCAATCAGCTCTTGTCTTTGGCACATCCACTCCTTCAGCATTCTTCTTTGTAGTTGCTAGAGGACCATCAGTGACTATGTCCCAGAGTTCATAGTCTTCTCCTATGATGTGATCCCTCATCCTGTTTTTCCACCAAGAGTAGTAGTGGCCATTAAAGAGTGGAGGCCTATCAGTGGATTGCCCTTCCTAGTTCGCAGGTGGCGCACTCATGTTGATCTTTTCCTAAGGTGTTAGCCTCTTCAAGGATAACCTGCTCGGATACCAATTGATGTTCTAAAGGTCAATGCCACACAAGAGGGGGGGTGATTTGTGTGGTACCCAATTTTTGCTTAAACTGCTTCTGGAAGGACCTGGTTCTTCTAGGTGTACTAACGACTGCTGTTTGCGGAATTAAAAGTACATAAAATAAAGAACACAGAAATTTTAACGTGGAAAACACCTGGCTCAAAAGGTGAAAAAACCACGACCTACTACTCAGTAGGATTTTCCCAAACTTCCACTAAAATCACTGAGCCAAAACTGCGTTTACAAAACTCTTTGTAAACCTAAGGATTAACTCTAATCCCGTTGTGGCAACCAGCCTCTAACTGCTGCGACAACTTCAAGTTAACTCTAACTTGAATACTCAAAGTACCTATTACAATTGCTTCTACATAAAGCTGAAAGGTACAATATGAAAACACCTACTACAATTGAACTAGAAATAAAGAAAGAGATATAAAACTCTTTATGGAGCTGGTTCTTCAATCTGGTTCTTGTAGCTTCAGGTTTGCACACTTAAATCACACACGAATTGCTTGCAAAAAGCCTTGCTATTTTGCTCCCAATTCACGTTTAACTTCTGCGTTTTTGTGCAACACTTTAATGTGAGAACATCCTGCAATTTATAGAGTTAGTAGATGAAGAAATAACTAGAGTTCTGATGCAACTCTTCCTTGGTGGAAGAGTTCTAGTTGATTTCAACTTCTAACTCCTTCCCTATCTTGAATAGTGTTCTCTTTGATTAAGGAGTCCTTCTCCTTATCAATTATGCAACCTTTTCGATCAGGAGATATTAAATACACCAAGTTAAGCTTATCTCCTTCACGTTCATCCCACATGCTTGAATCTGCCCGTTTTTGTGAACCTGAGGGATGGACCACGGGATGGACCTGGTTCATCATGAGTTCCTTTGTCAGTCTTCAAAACTAACCTTTACTTAGGCCAACAGCCCGAGTCCTATATTTTCCTACGGACCCTCCGGACCGTCAAATCACGGGTCTAGGTCCGTTTACCCAAAATGTTGACCGAAGTCAAATTAACTTATTTTATAACCAAATTTTATCATTTTTCATAGATTTTCATATTTAAGCTTTCCGGGTACGCGCCCGGACTGCGCATGAAAATCGAAGTGACTGTAAATGGGGTTTTCAAGGCCTCGGAGTCATAGAATTTAATTTAAAACAAGTGATGACCGTTTGGGTCATCACAGCTCTCCAATCCAAGCCTAAAGATTCCCAAAACTTCCAAATTCTGCTTTCGATCAAAAAGTCTATCAGACCTCGTCCGAATGACCTGAAATTTTGCACACACGTCACAAATGACACCACGGACCTACTCCAACATTCGAAATTTCATTCCGACCCCGATATCAAAATCTCACTACCGAACCGGAAACTTGAAAAATCCAACTTTTGGCATTTCAAGACTAATTAAACTACGGACCTCCAAAACACAATCCGAACACGCTCATAAACCCAAAATCACCCAACGGAGCTAACGGAACCAACGGAATTCCATTCCGAGTCCGTCTTCATACTGTTCCGACTATGGTCCAAATTTTAAAACTTAAACTCTCATTTAGGGACTAAGTGTCCCAAAACTCTCCGAAACTCCAAATAAATCCTCCCGGCAACTCACAATAGCAGAAACAAACACGGGAAATGCAGTTATAGGGGATCGGGGCGTTAATTCTTAAAACAACCGGCCGGCCGGGTCGGTACAATACTGGATCAGTATAAATGCTCTAATTACTGTAACATAACTCCCAACATATAATATAATTTGTGGTTAAAAATGCATAAAACACTACACCCAATGGTTAGGTAAAGTACTGGAATTCAGACGAAATGATGAAATATTATAGGTAATGATGAAATCTTATAGGCAACTAAATTGCTTTACTCTTCTCCAATATAATATACTGATTTATATCGCTTCATAACTAGAATTTCCAGCATAACATACAGGAACCAACCTATGAAATCAAACTTATTTTTGCATAAATCAATATAAATAGCTTCAAATCCGGCAAAATATACTTTATTATACACATCCAGTTTAAAATACTGGAGAAAATACTTGCAGGTGATATAGCAGTAGCATAATATACTTATTGTACACATCAAGTTTAAAATACTGGATAAAATACTTGCAGGTGATATAGCTGCAGAACAATATACAGGAATCAAAATTACATAACAAATGAAAATTAGAATCCAGTATACTGGATCAATATAATCTTGTAATATTATGATATCCAACTTATTATTCATAAAATATAGAGTCCTATGAAATAATTTTAAAAATATAATTATTATTATAATAAAACTCCCAACGTATAATATAATTATACATAAAAACACACCATCAAAATTGTAATCTCCAATCTGTAACGACCCGGCCGATCATTTTAAGAATTTACGCCCCGATCCCCTATTAACTGCATTCCCCGTATTTGTTTCTACTATTGTGAGTTGCCGGGAGAATTTAATTGGAGTTTCGTAGAGTTTTGGGACACTTAGTCCCTAAATGAGAGTTTAAGTTTTAGAATTTGGACCGTAGTCAGAACAACGTAAAGACGGCCTCAGAATGGAATTTCGTTGGTTCTGTTAGCCCCGTTGGGTGATTTCGGCTTAGGAGCGTGTTCGGATTGTGTTTTGGAGGTCCGTAACTTAATTAGGCTTGAAATGCCGAAAGTTGAATTTTTGAAGTTTCCGGTTCGATAGTAAGATTTTGATATCGGGGTCGGAATGGAATTTTGGAAGTTGGAGTAGCTCCGTAGTGTAGAATGTGACGTGCTTACAAAATTTCAGGTCATTCGGACGAGGTTGGATAGACTTTTTGGTCGAAAGCATAATTTGGAAGTTTTTGGAATTCTTAGGCTTGAATACGATGATGATGTGGTGTTTCGATGTTGTTTGAGGTGTTTTGAAGATTGGTATAAGTTTGGATAGTGGTATATGACTTGTTCGTGCTTTTGGTTGAGGTCCCGGGGGCCTCGGGATGATTTCGGATGGTTAACGGGAAGTTTGGAGTTGAGAGTTTACAGCTAAAGCTGCTATCTGCTGTCATAACCGCACCTGCGGCTTGGGGACCGCAGGTGCGAGCCCGCAGAAGTGGTTGAAGTACCGCAGATTCGGTTTGAGACGAAAAGGGAGTTGACCGCAAATGCGGTCAAGGGCACCACGGAAGCGGCACCGCATCTGCGGAAAGGCAGTCACAGGTGCAGAAAGCCCCGTTTAATGAGATGTCGCAGAGCGACCAGGTCTTCGCAGGAGCGGGACCGCAGGTGCGGTGCCAGAGCCGCAGATGTGGTTTCACTGGCCAAAAAAGGGGCAGAACGAGGGTTTAGTTTCAAAAGTTAGAAAAAATTGATTTAGAGCTCGAGAGAGGGCGATTTTGGGAGATTTTTTAAGAGGAAATCAGTGGGTAACGGTTCCTAATCCCTTTCTAGTTGTATTCCTCTAATCTAATCTTAGTTTTGTCATTTAATTTCGGATTTGGGATGAAAATTGGGGAAAAAGTTGGAGAAAGTTCTTAGACCTAAATTTCGAGTTTTGATTGGGAATTTGACGTTGGATTTGGATAATTTTGATATGGTTAGACTCGTGAGAGTATGAGGATTCTGAAAATGTAAATTTTACCCGATTCTGAGACGTGGGCCCGAAGGGCATTTTGGTAATTTTCCCTAGTTTCGCATATTAGCTTAGAATTTATTTGTAGAATCAGTTACTTGAAGTTATATTTACATTATGCAATTGAATTGATTTGGGCCATTTGGAGTCGAGTACTCGTGGAAAGAGCGTGGTTTCGGGTTGATTTTGAGCCGGTTCCAGGTAAGTGGCTTGTCTAACCTCGTGTGGGGGAACTCCCCTTAGGTTTTGGTACTGTGATATCTGAAATGCCTTGTACGTGAGGTAACGAGTGCGTACTCGTGACAAGAGCGTGGTTTCGGGCCATTTGGAGTCGAGTACTCGTGGCAAGAGCGTGGTTTCGGGTTGATTTTGAGCCGGTTCGAGGTAAGTGGCTTGTCTAACCTCGTGTGGGGGAACTCCCCTTAGGTTTTGGTACTGTGATATCTGAAATGCCTTGTACGTGAGGTGACGAGCGCGTACTTGTGATGATTGTTGAAAATCCTATTTTTTCATTTTAGTATCTATATTTCGTATTTTACTCCACTGTTTACGTTACTTGAACTTTGAATTTACTGTTAGCCTAGGAAAGCATGCCTAAATGACTAAATTGTTTACTTGCTCAAATCTATGCAACATGCTAGGTTAGAATTACCTGTCTATTTTGATATTAAATTGAATTGAGTGGATTATATTTGTGTTGTTGTTGCGTGTTTACATTGGGACTAGGGGCGGTTCCCGGTAGATCCCCCTTGTCTGTTTATTTGGGACTACGGACGTGTTATTCCGGTAGATCCCCCTGTACAGTGATATGGACTACGGGACAGCACCCGGGAGATCCACTGATTATTTACTTTTAGGACTACGGATGTGGTATTCCGGTAGATCCCCCTACACAGTGATATCGACTACGGGACAGCACTTGGGAGGTATATTTGCCGCGTCCGCAGACCGAGGAGTCTCTTTCTACTCTCTGTACTAGTTTGGCCCTTCTGTATTTTTCTTGTTGATAGACATTCTGGAGTTAGAGCTTTTTATATATCTCTTAGCTTGTGATTCATGGGATTCTGGGTTTTGGGAATTGTTCAATTTTTGAGATCTTGTATTGGTATATGCCGAGCAGCATCTTAAACACTTCTACAACTGTTTATCTTCAATTTTTATTAGTTTTCTGCATTTTGTTCCTTTTTCTAAAATTGTTAGGTTTACCTAGTCAGAGACTAGGTGCCGTCACGACAGTTCACGAAGGGCGAACTTGGTCGTGACATAATCCTTATAACTTTATTTCAATTAATAAATCAGTCAAATTTACCGTAAAAAATCTGGATTGTGCACATCCAGTATTAAATACTGGACATTATGCTTTAACAATATATACCTCCAATATAATATACAGGAAACAAAATTTTAAATTATTTAACTCCAGTAAATTGTTCTAGATACCTATTTTACACTTCTCTCCATTATAATATACTGGCTTATAACACTTCACAAGTAACATTTCCAGCATAATTTATAGGGAGCAATCAAAATAAATTCAACTAATATGTTGGATTATATTAAACGTAACATATCAATATAAATAGCTTCAAATCCAGCAAAATATACTTTATTATACACATCCAGTTTAAAAACTTCAACTTTAATGTCTGCACGTATAATGTCTTCAACTTTGGCAGATACCCTCTGAAAATAAAACAAAAATGGTAAGAATTTCATCATCATAACACAGAAACATTCTTATCGAGTGTGAACACAATTCAAGAAGGCAAGAATATAATTTTGTATAGTAAATTATTAGAACTGAAAAACATAATGAAATAAAATATTTTATACTTATCCAGTATAATTTACTGGAGAACACAGCCTACAGATGGCAGTCTTTCAGTATAATATACTGGATGAAATGAATTAGAAGGTGTGAAACTCCAGAAACAAATACCGGGGTACAAAGAAGAAAAATAATCAAAGTGCATATTATAAAAGAAAAAGACAAATAATCATTCAAAAAATTAATCACAAATAAAACAACAGTATAGTCTAAACAGAACTCATCCAGTATAACATACTGGACAACAAGCTTACACACGGCAAACTTCCTGTAAAATATACTGGAATCAAATAAAACTCAACTATAATATAATAATCATCCAGTATAACATACTGGAAGACAATCATTCACAGGACAGACTTCTAGTATAATATACTGCACAAAATTTATTACTAAACTTGATAAATTTACTCATAGAGTATATTAGGCGTATCCAGTATAAACTAATCAAGTATATTATACTATAGAAGTATACTGTATAAATATATTAAACTCATAAAGTATATTAAAATGATTGAGTTTTATAATTATCCAGTCATTTGTGATGACCCAAAAGGCCATCACTCGTTATGAAAGAAAATTTTGTGTTCTGAGGCCTTAATAACCTCTTTTTGTCTCACCTCGATTTGCGTGCGCAGTCCGGATGTGTTTCGAAAAGCTTTTATGTGAAAACTAAATGAAATAGGGAAAATGGCCTTTAAAATTGATTAAAATTGACTTTGGTCAACATTGTTGGTAAACGGACCCGGACCCGTGAACCGACGGTCTCGTAGGGTCCGTGGTAAAATTTGGGACTTGGGCGTATGTCCGGAATCGAATTCCGAGGTCTCAATCCCGAGAAATGAATTTTTGAAAGAAATTGTTTAACTGAAATTATAAGAGTTTTGGAAACGAAAAGATGCTTGAAATTGATGGCAATGGGCCCGTATTTTGGTTCCGGAGCCCGATACAGGTCTTATATAATAATTAAGTTGAATCTGTGAATTTTGGTAAGAATCAGAGTTCATTTAGTATAAATCGGACCTTTAATTGGGAAAATAGAAATTTGATGTTCTTGAGTAATTATATGAATTTGAGGTTTAATTCATGGGTGTTGGTGTTATTTTGATGATTTGATCGCACAAGCAAGTCCGTATGATATTTTTGGACTGCGTGCATGTTTGGTTTGGAGCTCCGAGGGCTCGGGTGAGTTTTGGATAGGCCACGGGGTGAATTTAGACTTGGAACAAAAAAAGTTGCAGGTTCAGAGAAAGTTGCAGGTCTCTGAAACCAGGCTTCGCGGTCCGCAGTGGGGTCTTCGCGACCGCGGTGGGCTCTTTGCGACCGCAGTGGGATTTATGCAGTCACCGATGAGCAAGGCCATGTCATCGCCGCCGCGCTCGATATTTCGCGATCCATGGTGGACTTCGCGGCCGCGGTCCTTTTTCTGCGGTCAGCGGTGAGGATCTGAGGGGTATATATAAACGAGCCTTTTCAACCATTTTTCATTTTTCAAAAACCTAAAACATAAGAGGCGATTTTTCAAACACTCTTTCTTTCCCAAAACACAAGTGATTAAACTCATTTCTTTCACTCCTTAACTTCTTTTTGCAAGATTTCATCCTAGAATCTATGGTTTTCATGGTGGAATTGGAAATTTTGGATAGAACTTAGGGATATTGAAATTTGGGGATTTAGACCTCAAATTGAGGTTGGATTCCAAAACCAATTATATATCCGGGCTCGGGGGTGAATGGGTAATCGGTTCGTCCAAATTTCGGGTTTGGACCAAGCGAGCCCAGGGGCGATTTTTGACTTTTTTGGAAAAATCACTAGAAAACCTATTTTCAGGCATTAGAATTGATTTATTTAGCATTTATTAATGTTATTAAGTAAACTGTGAGTAGATACAAGCGAATTGGAGGTGGAACCAAGAGGTAAAGCGGTAGTTGAGACTTGATATAACAATCAGCAGGAAACCACTGTTTAAATTCATAAAATCTATCTCCCTCCTAAAATGAAAATATAAGATATATAAGCAACATTTCATATAATTTTAAGATAAAAACTTCAACATTTCAAAAATACGTACCTTCAATAACCTACTTGAAGATTCCATTTCTATAAAATCATGAAAACAAAACATATTACAAATTAGATAAGTAAACACAATCAGAATCCAGTATATATAAAAGAAACAAATTATAAACAGAACTCATCCGGTAAAATGAACTGGACAACAAAGAAACATAATCAAATTATTGCAGTCTTCCAATATAATATACTGAATCACAATAACTTAGAAGATATGAAACTCCAAAAATAAATACTGGGAAGAAACATAATCAAAAAGCATATTATAATAATCATCCAGTATAACATACTGGAAGACAAACATTCAGAGGACAGACTTCCAGTACAATATACTGGAGAAAATTTTATTTCTAAACTCTATAAACAAAAAACATAATAAAAAATCACACAGTATAAACATAATCACAAGCCTTAACATACTGTACAACAAGCTTAAAGACGGCAGACTTCCATTAAAAGATACTAAAATAAAACAAAACTCAAGTATTATATACTGGACCAAAGAGCATAATAAAAAAGAAAAGAAGACAAATAATCACTCAAAAAAAAATTATGACAAATAAAACAATATTCTAGTCTAAACAGAACTCATCCAGTATAACATACTAGAGAAAAAGCTTACACACGGCAGACATCCCGTAAAATATACTGAAATCAAACAAAACTCAATTATATTATAATATTCATTCAGTATAACATACTGGAAGACAAACATTCACATGACAGACTTCAGTATAATATACTAGACAAAATTTATTACTAAACTCAATAAAAAACATAAGCAAAAACCACGCAGTATAAAATACTGGGAAACAAGCCTTCAGAAGACAGCTTTCGCGTATAATATACTACATCAAATTTAAAATGAAGTCCAGCACAATGTTCTGGATTTCAAGTTTAACAAAAAATGGAGAAATATATAATGCAGTTGAAAGGCGGCACACTATGTTATTAACCCTAATAACATACTGGACAATAAGCTTAAAGACGACACACCATCTTTAAAGGATACTGAAATAAAACAAAACTCAAGTATTATATACTGGACCAAAGAGCATAATAAAAAAAAAAAGACAAATAACCACTCAAAAAACGTAATGACAAATAAAATAAAATTCTAGTCTAAACTATACATGTTTAACGGGCGGGCTGGGACGAGCTGAACGGGAAATAATCCAACCCGTTCGGTTAGCTGGCAGGCTGAGGGCGGGTTGAGAAATTTTGAGTTTTTTAAGGCCCGTTCGGGTTCAAGGTAAGCAGGTTCGGGCGGGCCGGGCTACTATTTTTTTATATATATAAATTAAATTTTGTTTTTCTTATTGAATGTTATTTATACTTAAGTATGTGCAAACTTTTAAGGCTTAGAATTAAACTTTGAAGTTTAAAGTTTAAAGTTTTAAATTTGAAATTTGTATTTTAAATTATAAAATTGAAATTAGAAAGTAAGTGGCTACAAAAAATTATTTAATAAGACCAATAGGCACTATGTAAGGAACAAACTCCGAAGGCTTTCATTTTATATATTTAATACTTCAAATTAATTTGCAAGTTCTTTTTTTATTTTTATTTTTTAACTTACAAATTAAAAGTTTACATCAATTATAAAAAATAAGAAATAGTATATCACATATTGAAGTTTGCATTTAACAAGTAAATTAACGAAAAAAGAGTAAAACTAAATTTTCATGCATAATAACACTTCAAATTAATCTAACAAACTAAAACATTAAGCATAAATATATCTAATAATTTTAAAATAACACAAATTGTCTCAAATCAACTTAAATATGAATTTCTGGAGAACGCTCAAGACAACTCTTCATATGCCTCCTTAAAGAGCCTGTGCCACACTTTGGACGAAGATTTAAGACTAGACCACAATTCTTGCACTTTACTTTCTGAACTTCTTTATTTTCTTCTACCACCTCAAAGTGTTCCCAAACATATGAGCGCACTCTAGAAGTACGGGGCATGATTTAACTTGAATTGAGAATTTGAGTTTGAGAAATGAGAGATGAGTGAAGAAATGAAGAAGAGGGGGGTGTATTTATAGTTTTTCAAAGGGCTAATTAGGTAATTACAAAAGGTATTTATTTATTTTTTTAAAAAGCCCAAAAATGGGCTATTTGTGCAAATCTGCCGTTGGGCAACGGCCCCAAGGCCAGAAGACTATTGCCAAAAGTCAGAAAAAGGCAGGACCCATTATAAAAAAAAAATTAATGCAGCCATTCCGGTTCGGGCCGGTTAACTGGTTCTACAGTAAAAATCGTTGACCGGGTTTGACCGGGCCGGTTAACCGGTAGCCCCAAGTGAACGGACCAACCCCCTTACCCCATTAACCCAGCCCACCCGGCCCCCTTTGTACCGGTCTGGGCCGGTTCCAGTTTCAACCGGTCTAGACCGGTCCGAAAACGGGCTGACCCGGCCTGGTAGACACCCTTAANATACTTAAGTATGTGCAAACTTTTAAGGCTTAGAATTAAACTTTGAAGTTTAAAGTTTAAAGTTTTAAATTTGAAATTTGTATTTTAAAATTATAAAATTGAAATTAGAAAGTAAGTGGCTACAAAAATTATTTAATAAGACCAATAGGCAAATTATATACAAAATTGAAGTTTGCATTTAACAAGTAAATTAACGAAAAAAGAGTAAAACTAAATTTTCATGCATAATAAATTAATAATACTTCAAAATTCAAATTAATCTAACAAACTAAAACATAAGCATAAATACGTCTAATAATTTTAAAATAACACAAATTGTCTCAAATCAACTTAAAAGACGAATTCCTGGAGTACGCTCAAGACAACTCTTGATATGCCTCCTTAAAGAGGTCGTGCCACACTTTGGACGAAGATTTAAAACTACACCATAGTTCTTGCACTTTAATTTTCGAGCTTCTTTATTTTCTTCTACCACCTCAAAGTGTTCCCAAACATGAGCGCACTCTAGAAGTACGGGGCATTATTTAACTTGAAGTCTTGAATTGAGAATTTAAGAACAATAAAATCAAGAGAGAATTGAAAGAGAATTAGAGTACTAAGAGAGTGAATTGTGAAAAAAAGTGAAGAAAAAGGGGGGCTATTTATAGATTTTAAAAGGTTAAAAATGTAATTACTCAATTATTAGGGGTGAGAAGGCTATGTTTTTAATGGGGGAGGCCGAAATGGCCATTTTTGCAAAATTTGACCGTCTCCCAATGGTCATTTCTCAATTTGACCGTTGGCAACGGTCCAATTAATTTTAAAAAATAAAATTAACCAACAGTAACCAGGCTACTAATAGGCTGCAGCCCGTTAACAGGTCACGTGCTACGCGGGCTCGGTGCACCGTTAAGTAGAACGTGTTCGTCCAAAACCTGCCCCCCAACCAAGCCGTCCCAACCCGCCCAATAGTGAACAGTAGCGGGCTGAACCGGGTTGAAGCGGGTTGAAAACGAGTCAGCCCGGCCCTATTAACAGGTATAGTCTAAACAAAACTCATCCAGTATAACATACTGGAGAAAAAACTTACACACGGCAGACGTCCCGTAAAATATATTGGACTCAAACAAAACTCAACTATATTATAATATTCAACCAATATAAAATACTGGAAGACAAACATTCACATGACAGACTTAAATATAATATACTGGACAAAATTTATTACTAAACTCGATAAACAAAAAAACATAAGCAAAAACCACACAGTATAAAATACTGGAAACAAGTATTCAAAAGACAGATTTCCCGTATAAAATACTACACCGTATTTAACAAGAACTGGAGAAATCTATAATGCAGATGAAGCAAAAAAATACTTGAAAATTAACCATAATATACAGAGACTAGAAAAATATTTGAAAAACTTAAAAAAACAAACTACACAACGATTACAACATTACAACATAAAACTAATAACAGAGTGACAAAATTATCAAAAATAAGACAAACTAATGAACAGAGAAAAAATCATAAAAGTTAAAATACCACAAATATTTAAACCCTAACTGTACGGAAATCAAACTTAAACCTAACGAAACAACAATAACAACAAAAATTCAAACACATTATTGTAAAAACAACACTCACCCAGATAATTTTGAAGAAAATTGGACCTAACCTAGACAAGATTCGAAGAAAAGTGCTCTCACGAAAGCGAAATCCGTACACTGCTATAAAAACAAAGAGAAGGACGATAAAAAGTAACTAAACAGTATGTTAAAAAGTTCAAGAGCAATTATGTCATTTACCAATATATTTTAAGTTAAAATGGCTAGATATCGATTACATTACCGATGGTGGCTATTTTTCGATAGTCAACCGTAAAAATGGCTACGCCATGCCATTTTAACAATTTCAGCAGATGACCAAGAAGCGGCTCCGTTTCCTGAACCTGGGCATGCGTTTCAATAAACTCAGCAAGCCCAATTATCCAAGAAAAGAGAAAAATTTAATTAGAATATGACCAAAAGAATATAGAAAAATCAAATTTCATTTGTGTTAATCCTGTGAAGGTTTGCCAAGGTCAATGAATGTGGGCTTAGAGTAAGCAGTATTTATTTATAAGGTTCCGTATGAACCCTTGACACTTCAGAGTTCACGATGGAATCATGGACCCCGAATAGTGCTTGTGTCAGGGAGGGTTTCCTTAATCCAAATGTCAAGCTCACACCAATATACCCTTAAGCATCGAACCTTACTCTTCTTCAGAGGTTTAAGCACAAGCAAGTATTAACTTGGCATTTCAATCAAACAACATCTTTGTACAGTCAACATAAAACACACTAGCAAAGGTATAGAAAGTTCTATAACACATTCAGAAGGTTCAATCATACAGAGACATCAATAGTTCAAGTCAGACAACAATTCTGTAAAGTGAAGTCAAACCAGACAACCATTCTTTTAAATGAAGTCATCACTAGCATGCAGATTCACAAATAGCCAATGATTAACCCTCACATCTAAGCTCTAGACTATGATCATATGCGTGAACTCCCAAGTTTTAACAGCTTAGAAGGTTTAAAGGTTAATTCTAAGACATTCCTTATGTTATGTGATTCAAAGAGTAGTCACACTTAGGAAAGGTCATCAAGCACAAATGACTATGTACTCCTGCAGGTAAACTTTATATGCTACTTACAAATTCATGTCCATGAAGGTCATATGAAGTAGTTAAGGCATCCAGCAGTTAACAAAATATACATATACACTTATTTTACTAACTTCACTAAAGGTCCAACACTTCAGAACCTTTCTTAAGTAGGTTCAAATCACTAAGAACATTTCATAGAACACTATAGTTTCAGAACATTTTTTAAGCAAGTATGCCCACAACTAAGACTTTACTACATTGAACACCTATGCTAATAGCCTTACTTAGATTTCCCAAAGAGCATACCTATCAACTAGGTCAACAGAGACGTTAACATGAATAGGAAGGCTAACTTTAGTTTTATTTAAACCTAAGGGACATGGAATCTAATCTTGACAATGCACAGTGTATCAAACTTTTAAATTATCAGAACCAGCAATACTCAATTTCATGAGTGAGGGCCATCTAGACAGTGTTATCAAATGGTCATAAAATAAAAAGTGAATACACTCATTTTACAGTTGACCAGGGCAGGACAAACAGAATACAGCAAGTTACCATTTTAGACAAGTAAGCAGGTTTACTGGTAAGTCATGCCAACAAAGTTTACCATATGATTCCCTTTTATTCAAGGCAGAATAGCCTAAATGGCACCTATACTTGTCCCACTTTGTCATGCCGGTCCCTATACTCCACAAAGTTTCATCCAGACACCTCTACTCGTTCAAAACAACTCTTTTAAACCCTTCCGACCTCGCGTGCTCTTCAACGATCCAATGTGGATGACACATCCATGTCCACCTCAAATTTTTTATGCCACATCATTATTTTTTCAATTCATTTCAGAATTTTCTACTTTATTTTTTATTTTATTTTCACTTCACTTCACTCCTCCCCTCTACTCTCTATCCCACCTGTATGCCGCCACCCTCACCACCCCAAACAGTTCCCCCTCCATTAATTCACCTTCGCAACCCCAAAAATTCGCTAGCTCTACCCCAAATACACCCAGCAATCATTCTTCAAAATGCTCATTATCAAATGAAAACAAAAACAAAGAAAAAAAAAAGAAGATTAAAAATGGAAGAGGAACAATTGAAACTGCAGTCACTATAAAATCCAATAATTTTCACAAATCAAGCAAGATTTGGGTGCTCACACGCCATTATAGATCAGATTCGGGCACCCCTTTTAGTATTTCTCGTCCAATTTGATTGAACTACTAGGGTTGTTTTGTATTCTATTATGGAGGGGTGATACATAAGAAAAAATTATGGTGGTCATCGGTGGTCTCCGGGCTGGTGATGGTTCGAACTTTTCCGGTGTGTTCCTCGCCATTGATGGTTCGAAGGTTTCATCTATAACCAGTGATGAATTTTTGACATGCTCCAGTGATATTCCTAGTCTGCTTGATAAATTATCTTTATTCTAACAATTTTGCATAAGAAAATAATAATGATTTTCTATCTTTGATTCTGATGAAAAGAAGAAGTTATGACAATGGCAGCAAGAGGAAGAGAACATGGGTTCTTCGCTAGTCTTCTTTTTTCTATTTTTCTTTTTTTTTCTTTTCTAATTTTAGTCATTTTCTGCTGAATTATTGTATTCACGCTCTTTTTGCGCGTGTGTACCAATCATTTTAGCCACCTCAGCATTATTTACGCCACATAAGGTAGGTCAACGGTCAAAGGGGTTTAAAATAGTGTGTTTTAATCACTATAAGTGTCTGGATGAAACTTTGTGGAGTATAGGGACCGGCATGATAAAGTGGGACAAGTATAAGTGTCATTTAGGCTATTCTGCCTTTATTCAAGTTATCATGATAGGCACACATGAATTATTTTATCTTAACTGTGCAAAGCAATATAATATCATGAGTAGGACTGCCAAACAGAGTCATCTAGCTAAGTAAACAGATCAACATGATAACATGAACAAGACCAGTAATGAGAATCATTCATTGAACTAAACCAAAGCAACTTGACCCCGTAGGCATGAGAGTTAAGACAACATAATGATGTAGGTATAAAGATCTTAGTTAGTTAATCAGTATATCATGAAAAATATAAGAGCATTGTCCAGTTAACTTAATCATCATGACCGTATAGTTGTTGCCCAATCATCATAGTGTAGGCCGCATATAACCACCAACGTAGGACTTAGTTCAACTAACATAAGGGATCAACATGACTGCCTATAAGGATAACGATAATGTAGAATCATTTCAACTAGCTAAGCTATGAGAAATAGAATCCAACAACCATCATGAAAAAATGATTTAGCAACGACTCGGAAGATAAACATATTTATCAGGAAAGCATCATTAACTCAAAAGCAAGAATAACACAAAAGCATAACACAATAAGCAAGTCACATGTGTACAAATGAATATCATGAAGAACAAAACATCAGGCAACAACCAGAAAGAAATATTAGACAAAGAATTACATATTAATTCGTGAATAATTGAAGAATAAAGAGGGAGCCAGTGTTTACTGACCTTCTTCGGAGCAACAAACCAATTAGAGATAGTTAATAGCCGTTTATGAACCCAATCTCACAGTCAGTTCGCAGTAGTCGAACTCGAGCAGAAATGAAAGAAAAGAAGTTAGAGAAGAATTATAGAATACTGAAATCAGTGGTATTTGCTCAGATTTTAGAGTAGTTCTTCTCTTTGTGTGTGGTGAGAGCATTAAAGGCTCTATTTATAGTAACATTGAATCCTTAAGGCTCCGTTTGGATTCACATAGATAGTGGGGTGTGACGATTGAGTTGCTGATGAGACAAAAAGGGTAAAAACAGAGGTAAAACAGAGTGGAGCTTTTACCTTGGCACGAAAATGGTGAAGAGAATCGACCGTTGGAGACCACAAGACCATCAGTCAAAGCCCATGTCCAAAGGTCACTGCGTTTGACCTTTGGACCAAGAATCGTGATGATACGGTCAAGATTCAAAGCTTGCATGTGTTGATTTGAACGACCATGAGAGAAAAATGATTATATTCTCGTTTGCATCCTTTGGTCTAGGGTTTCGTGGGTCGGGATTCAAATTGTGGTGAGGAAAAGGGAAAACCCGGCGGGATTCTCAGTTGAAAGAGACATGATCAATGTTTTTTTGTTGATTTGAGTGACCTTGTACGATTTTGTGCAAGGTTTCAGGACCGATGGGGTTGATGGAGATGAGAGAAAAGAGAGGAAAAAACAAAAAAAGGGGTGGGCTGGTTTTGGACGAAAATGATTAGGCTTTGGTTAGTCACTTAGTTTAAAACAGGAGACAGGAGGGGAGCCGTTGGATCACTTAGAAAAATGTTTAATACGGATAAAACGAGGGCCACTGGATCATCTGGATCCAACGGTTGAGATAAAATACCAGGGATTTTAAAAATAAAGGGAAAATCAGGATTGTCTGTGGACCGTCAATGATTTGAATCGACGGTCCAGATGCGTTATGCTTTTTCTGTAAGTATTTGGGAAGGGTAACGTGACGTGTGATGATTGGTTGAAAGCAGGTGCATGAATTTCCAAATAGGATGGTGATAGGGCTACCAAACCGGGTCGAAAGTATTGGGCACGTGCTTTTGGGCCAAGTATGTGGGTATTAGACTAGGACTTAATTTAAAGCCAAAATTTCACGGTATAGCCAGTTTTCGGACTGGTCAATCAAAAATAGCCAGCGTTTACCAAGTCAATGAAAAATAGCCACCGTTTTGCTGCAATAGAGACCGGTCCAGCATAATATACTGGAGTTCGGTGCACTTGTGTATGAACTCCAGCATATTATGCTAGACCGGTATACTTTGCTGGCTCCAGTATAATATACTGAAGTTCTAGTGTATTTATGCTGGAACTCCATCATATTATGCTGGAGTTCCAGCATACTATCCTGGAACTCCAGTATAATATGTTGGAGTTCAAGTATACTTATGCTGGAACTCCAGCATAATATACTGGAGTATTTTTCGGGTTTTGAACAGTGTTTTCGCTCAGATTTATCTTTACATAAAAAGTGGCTAAATTTCGATTACTTTTGAAATTGGGCTATTTTTGAACGACCAGTTGTAAATCTGGCTATTTTTAAAAATCACCTAATTTAAACCACGGCCATTTGAGATAAAATCACTCAATTGCAATTGTAGTCCTTTTTCAAGTTTTAACCCCCACTATAATTAAATTAATTGAACTTAATTAATCCCAATGAATTGTAATAAAATATGATTATCAAACGTATTATTATTTAATTACTGTAATAAGTGTTGGATTGTCAAAAATAATAATACTTCGTACTTTAAATTATAAAAAATAATTGTTTGGTTAATTAAAGTAATAAACTCAATATAATTATAATTTTAAGACTAAATTATTAAAATAATTGTAATAATTATTTATAAAACTATGAAAGTTAGTTTTAATTAATGCGGTTGAGGTAATATAGTTGTACATATTCACGACTAAATTACTATTAATTATAAAATTAATATTATTAGTTATTATTATGATTACTATTACTTACTAAATTATTTATATTTTGAGAAAATAGGTATTATTAATTAAAAAAGCCACTACATTTATTGCTGATCAATAAGTGTAAAAAATTTAATTTTAAAGGGGGCGGGTCAAAATTAATCGTCAACGCCGTGTTATCATATGCTTACTCTTTGTTGCCATTTATTGCTTATACTTTCGTTGTTAGCTTTATATTGATATTTTGTATAGGTTATATGTCTAGTGAATATTTTGACTCGAACCCCGTCACTACTCCACCGAGGTTAGTCTTGATACATATTGGGTACCGTTTGTGGTATACTCATATTGCGCTTCTACATATTTTGTGCAGATCCAGGTACATCGGAGCGAGCTGGTCGTTAGCGAACTGATCTCAAAGTTGCTGTGGAGACTTCAAGGTATACCTGCATGTCCATCGCAGGCTTCAGAGTCCCCTTCCATTGATCTTTTTCTACTGTTTACTTCATTTGCAAATAGTATTGTATTTAAAGATTTTTGGTGTACTCTCAATAGAGTTTATGACTTTGTACTACCAGTTTTGGGATGTATGACTGTTCATCATTATGGCTATGTTATGGCATATTCTAGATGTTATTTAACTATTAAGCTGATTATTTTTACTCTTTTCATTATGTGTTAAGCTTATCTAGTTTAGAGACTAGGTGGCATCACAGTCCTCAAGGAGGGATTTTGGGGTTGTGACAACTGCTCTACCACCTCACACAGTGAAAATATTATAATGATGCACAATCTGCAACAAAAAGATAATTAATAATTTACTTATATTTTAGATAAATAATTTGATACTAAGAAACCAAAAAATAGCGTATTTGATGCCTCATAAGCTCTCCCTCGAGTCTGAACGGGTCTGTAGCGAATCGCTCAGTTTTAGATGCGTATCATCTCAGCATCATCAGAATAGGCAAAAGAACATCCCTGGACTTGGTAGCACTATTTTCAAGTGCAGAAAATGCTTCATATGCCTAGGCATGTAATATATTAATCACATACATAACAAAACAATAAATAACTAACATGTATTCTATAATCAACTGCCTAGTGGTTGATAGTACTCACCATGAATGCCCACGAGAAGCCATTAAAAGTATAACTGATATTATTTTTCTCGACATGTAGTTTGTATTGGTTAACCATATCTATCTTATTCTTCAAATAGTCGAGAGTTAGGTTAAATATATTTTTTCCCATGGATATAAGCTGATTTTTTTTAATAAGGCCACCATCTTAAGCCATTTCATCTCTACAATCTTGGACCAGTCTTTTCACCAATGATATTAACATGTGTCATGTAGCCTTCTTGTTCTTGCTGCCTCTAATTTTTTGCCAAAAATCTTCACATTTCTTTAAGATCTTGTTCAAATTTTTATTGTTAGGATAAGAGCTGCAATTCAATGTTGTTATCAATATAAAATCGCTAATACCAAATTACTATGATTTTCATCCATAAGGAACCACATCCCAAGCTTCTTTGGCTCCTTATTTAGACGAAAAAGAATTTTCTTCATGTAGGCTTTGGGTTCAACCGTTATTGCTATATTTTCAAAGCCGATAACTATTGATCTCTTTCCATCTTTCCGAGATGGGTTTCATTTGATTTACATTTCATAAAATGGGGTTTTATCTTTTCCGAATAGTGTTTTTTGATTCCATTCCTAGCTCTGGTATTTACCATTTTATTATTGCAATACATTAGGAGATCACAATTGGAGAATTAATCAATCACCAGTTTAAAAATATAGCAGTTGCGTCGAGGCAACAAGATAACTACAACTTACACTCAAACCTAGAAATTCATTCTAAGATATACATCGTGGAATAAAAATACCATCGCCGAAAGTTCCAAATAAATTAGAGAAAATATGAAAAGATAATATTAACGTCCTACTCGACAATAACACAAACACAATCAACAATAATTTTTCAAATCATATACTTAGGGGATAATAATAGGCACATATTTCTCTCTCTTACTTTCTCTCGGCGCACGATTAGCGTGATGCTAACGTACGCCCACCGGAAAATGGGGAGGGGACGGCCAGCAAAAAATGCGAAGAAAGTTTAGAAGGAGGAAACTAAACTTGCTAAGGGACGAAGTGCCACAATGGGGGTGAATATCACTCCCAAAAGCTTGCTAATCCAAAAAGGGGAAACGCTACTTACAGCACCAACGGTGTTGATGGAAGCAGTGAAAATCAAAGCCACAATGCCAATTGGATCAAGTGGAATTAAGGAACTAGAGAACACTAATGAAGGATCATACAATGTGCAAAAGATGGTGAGCAAAGGGAATTAGAAGATAAGCCCAAACCTAGATATTTGGCCTACGCTACCTGTTAGGATTGAAGGAACTAAAACACCAATGAGTATTGTGAATACACTGCGACCTGCAACTACTCAAATGGGCAAACCTCAAGCCAACCAAATGGGGGAGGAATAGATAAACCAGTGGGAAAGATCATACTACCAACTGGGAGGCCACCGGAAATAGGACCTGTAAATGGAGGTACACAGAGGAGGTTGCAACCGAAGCAGAAGGATCCTGGAGGGAGAACATGGGCAAATATGGTTGAGGGGAACAAACTGGCAGCCAAAGGAATAGAACTCAAATTTATTCCACCAGCAATTATCAATGGTGAAAAGGTCGTTGAATTAATCCAGGAAGATGTAGCCAGCGAAAATGAGAAATGGAAATTTGCCCTAATTGGCTATATGATTGGAGGCACACCTACAATTGGAGAAATAGAGCGATATGTAGTAGCACAAGGCAGATTTGAGGATAAATCAAAGTTATTCTATCACAACGCAGGCTATTTTGTGATCAACTTTACTTGTGAAGAAGACATAAATAAATTGCTATATGTAGGGCCTCATATGCTGAACAACAGACCTTTAATCTTAAAACCATGGACCCCTGAGTTTAATTTTGATGATGAAGAATTGAGAACAATTCAATCTGGGTGAAGTTACCAAACCTCCCATTAAGTTGTTGGAGTCCTACTGCTCTGAGCAAAATTGGGAGTGGTTTCGGACAACCATTATATGCTGATGATTGTACTACAAACTCTACTAGAATATTTTTTGCTAGAATCCTTGTGGAAGTGGATGTCACCAGAGAATTACCTAATAGTTTCAAGGTTAAGGATCCAAAAGGGAGGATGTTTGAACAAGCATAGTGGTATGACCGGAAACTAATATATTGTCCTAAGTGCTTGCAATTAGGACGTAAGTGTCAAACAAAGAGGCATAATCAGAATGACAATAAACCAGGGCCAGAACAAAAGACAAAACCACAACAACAAGAAACAGAATGGAAGGTGATTGGAGCTACTGATAAAATCATGAATCAGGAGACAGCTAAAGCAACAAAGCGAACTCAACATGATGAAATTCCAACAAAGCAAACTATGCCTGATGATGCTGGAGATTGGAGGGAGGTGAGGGGCAGATCAGCAGCAAAAAAATCCACAAGTGCCTCAACATGGCAGTGATATAACTGTCATAAATGGATTCAAGATGCTGGTTGAAGGAGGAAAGTCTGATGGACAGAGCTCAAGTCAACCTGCTCAACCCAGACTAGATACAAATAGAGAGATTGCAGGGGACAGGGTCTCTCATACTCCTCAAACATGTTATTAGTTGCCTGGAATATAAGGGGACTCAATAAGGTGTTCAAGCACAGGGAGATGAAAATGTTTTTAAAGAAGTATAAAGTTAGTTTAACAGCAATTAGTGAGCATATAGTTCAAGACAATAAAGCAGATATAATCATTAATAAGGTCGTGCCAAATTGGAAGTGGTGTACCAATGCAGGCCATGGGTCAATAAGTAGAATATAGGTTGTCTAGAATCCGGATGATATTCAGTTCACTGTTCTGGATACATCATCACAAGTGATTCATGGCCTAGTGAAGACAAAGACAAGGTAATTTCACTTCTCAGCTATCTAGGGGTTGCACACAATTCATGCTAGGGGTGAGTTGTGGAGTAAACTAAGAAGTTTGGATGCACAAATGACAAGTCCATGGTTGATAATGGGGGATTTCAATTCTATATTGTATACTGAGGATAGAAGCCATGGCAGTGAAGTGCAGAAACATGAAACCAAGGACTTAAAAGAATTCATAGAAGATTGCAGGATGAATGAATTGCCAACTGTTGGAAGGACATATACATGGACTAATAACCATGTGTATAGTAGGATTGATCGAGCTATTGTAAATGCTGCTTGGATGGTCAATATGCCTCCACTATAGGTTCAGATAGTGGACCCCATTTCTCAGACCATTCTCCATTGAGCATACAAATAGAAGCATCACTTGAAACTGGGGAGAAGCCATTCAAGTTCCTTAACTACTTAGCTAAACATCCAGACTTTGGAAAGATAGTACAGGAGAATTGGGCCCTGACTGATGGAAAGATGGCTAGGATATGGCAGAATCTAAAGGCAATCAGGAAAGCAATGAAGAAGCTAAATGATAGAACAAATGTTACTGAGATGATACACAAGCTCAGAGTTGAACTGAAAGACCTGTAGAGCCAAATGAGGGATACTAATGTGAGTACAGAGCAATTTGACAAGGAAAAAAGTCTCAAAGTGCAACTTGAAAAATGGAGCCTCATTGAAGAAAGCATATATAAGCAGAAATCGGTGCAAGACATCAAATTGGGGGATTCAAACACTATATATTTCTTTGCCAGTATGAAAGAGAGGAAAGCGCAGAATCAAATCAGAATGCTTACAACAAAGAATGGAGAAATGATCAACAATATTGAGGAGATTCAGAAGGAAATAATGGGCTTCTATAAACAGTTGTTGGGTTCAGCTTCTGAAAACTTGCCAGCAATACACCCTGGTGTTCTACAGCATGAAACCAGACTTAACAGGAGCCAACAACTCCAGCTCATAAAACCATTCACTAAGGAAGATGTATTGAAAGCCCTAAAAGGAATAGATGACATGAAGGCACCTGGAGGAGATGGATTTAACTCATACTTCTTTAAGAAGGCATGGCCTACTATAGGAGATGATGTAACTGAGGTAGTATTGGACTATATCGAAAAAAGCATTATGTACCAGCCTATAAATACTACCTCGTTTACCTTGATCCGTAAAGTGAAAAACCCTTCATCAATAAAGAATGCAGGTGTGACGACCCGACCCGTCGTCTCATGAGTTACCGCTCCGTTTCCCCCATTTTATGCTTCTTCATGCTTCATTATCAGTATTTGGTGTGTTACAGTTGATTTGGATTGGTTTTGGTAGAAAATGAGACACTTGGTCTCTTTAAGGAAGGTTTGGTTTGGAAAAGTCAACCGGATGTTGACTATTGAGTTAGAGGGCTCGAATGTGATTTTCGGTGATTCGGTTAGCTTCGGGGGGTGATTTATGACTTAGGAGTGTGATCGGAATTTATTTTGGAGGTCCGGTGTAGAATTAGGCTTGAATTGGCGAAGTTAGTATTTTGGCGAATTCCGGTTGATAGGTGAGATTTTGATCCGAGAGTCGGAATGGAATTCCGAGAGTTGCTTTAGCTTCGTTAGGTGATTTGGGTTATGTGTGCAAAATTTGAGGTCATTCGGACGTGGTTTGGTTGGGTTTTTGATCGAGTGCGAGTTTCGGAAGAATTTGAAGAACTTAGGCTTGGATTTAATGTAATTTGATGCTTTTAGTGTTAATCGTGGTGTTTTGATGATTGGAACAAGTTTGGGTGATGTTTTAAGATATGTTGGTGTTTTTGGTTGAGGTCCCGGGGGCCTCGGGGTGATCTCGGATGGCTAACGGGATGAAATTTGAGTTGAGGAATGGCAGATTTTTAGCTGGTATCTGATATGTTCGCTTCTGCGGAAATGGACCGCAGAAGCGGTTCCGCAGAAGCGTAATGGTGGTCGCAAAAGCGGTCAAGAGCTGAGTAGGGTAGTTCCGCAGAAGCGGAACATTTTTCGCACAAGCGTGTCCGCAGAAGCGGACGGGCGATCGCAGAAGCGATTTTGGGCTATAGATGGAATTCCGCAGAAGCGGTATCGCGGAAGCGGGGATGGGGACCGCAGAAGCGGAAACCCCTGGAGCCAGAAGGGTTTTATATTCATTTTTGTTCCGCGAAGCTTATGTTATTTCCACCATTTTCAAGCAAGCTTGTGAGCTATTGGACGGAATTAAAGAGGGTTTCGACGGGAATTGATTGGAGGTGAGTCTCGTGACCTAGAATCATCATTTTATTGAAGAATCAACACCTAAATTCATGGAAATTTGATTAAAAATGGAAG
>NW_017674061.1:6332-36707 GCF_001879085.1 Nicotiana attenuata | reverse complement strand
TTCATGGCTTCCATGCTACTCTTGCACTGTTACCTGATACCTGGTGTTATTGTTAAGGGAGTGATGTGCCCGAGGGCTGACTTGTGTGCTGACTTGCACTATTGTTCCGCATTCATTTGCTTAACTGTTGGAAAAGATATTTTCGAAAGAGGTTTTAAACTGAGCCAGATATTTCTAAAGCTTACACGATTTCACTGTTTTCTCAAAGGGTTACACTGTTCTATATAGCATGATGACTTGCTTTACGTGGTTTCTTGCTGCTCAGTTATTATTTACCCTTATTACTCACTGAGTTGGAGTACTCACTTTACTCCCTGCACCTCGCATGCAGATGCAGGTATTGGTTTACCCGGTAGCGGGTTTGAGCTGGTTGAGGATTTGCTATCGTAGCTGAGCAAGGTGACCGCCAGCGTTCGCGGCACCAGATTTTCTCCTTTTTGATTCCAGATTGTATTCTATGTATTACAGGCCTTGTAGTTGTATCAAAGATCCTTCTAGATGCTCGTGACTTGTGACACCCCGATTTCGGGCTGAGTCGGGATGGGTTCTCTGTTTTTATCACGTTTATTCCGCAATATGATTTCATTATCTATGATTCAGACTTATGCATGCTAAGTAACTGTTAAAAGAGGCGTTGTTGTTCTGTTGGCTGGCCTTGTCTTCACGAGAGGCGCCATCACGACCGGGTTTTGGGGAATTGGGTCGTGACAGCAGGCCTACTTCTTGCTGCACTACTCTGTACAAAATTGTATAAAAAATGATTTCTAGTAGACTGCAACCTATGACGGAGATTCTAGCTTCCCCCATCCCATATATATGTCCGAACCCCCTTCCTAACCCCCCAAACCTCACAGACCCTTCCCATTTCCCCCTCCGTCTCCCAGTACGCAAACCCTAGCCGCCCTCAATCTCCATTTCATCACCACCAGCCGCCGCCCACCAGAAATCGTCCCACGGCGACGACCTATCACCAAAGAACCCCAAATCCACCCTCTACACTCCCCACAACCCCTTGAACACTAATCCATCACCAGTTTCCTCCAAATCACCACCCTATTCCGTTAATTTCAAATTTGGAAATTCAAACCCAAAACCTGAGGTCGCCCAAACAACCCCAAAATTATACCCCACACTCCTCACACGCCCTTAAACCTTAGTCCATTGTTGATTTCCCAAAATCCCCACAATTATTTCATTAATTCCGGATCCATGATTGAAACCCTAGATACGTTTCTGTCTCTGATTGGGCATGCAAATCTGGTCCATTTGAACCCAAGACCTACATCAATCGATCGCTCTTGATGAGAGCAATTGATTGATGTTAGTCGTAGTTCATTTCACCCCCACCAAGTTCAATCCGAGTTTGCAACTGTTTAGGATGTTATTTCCTTTTCTTTCTGCTGTTGCTCTTCTTTCTTTTGTCTTTCTTCATAATTGTTGTTTCTGTTTAGTTCGCATGTTTTAGGGATTACAATGTTTCGCTTTGTTGTTTGTTTGTTCATTCTGCCTGTGTTAACATGAATCATCAAAGCATGCTTACTTCTGAGCTTAGCAGTTTCCTTGCGTGAAAATTCCTGCTGTTTCCATCGCGATTTAGTTCATGTTAGGGTTTAGTTTAGTTTAATTTAGGTTTTTTTCTAGATGCTTAATATTGCAAGATTCAATTACACTGTTTTGTTGCTTGTTTGTTATTTTGATTTGATTTCGGATAATCGCTGGCTTTGTTGATGTTTGCCATGGTTTGTAAATTATTAGACACTTGTACGGGGTAATTGAACAAAAGGAAACTTAAGGGGGTCATTTGAAAGATGAAAAATAAGGGTTTCAAATAGAGCATTTAGAAGCTTCTAGAGTGTGGACATGTGGCTCTATTTTGCTAATAAAAATTGCTGAAACTAATTAGAAATGGCCAGCTGTTCATTTTCTGTTAGGAAAGATGCTCTTTCTGATTTTTTTTAGGGTTTTTAGAAGGGAATGATTCCCTTATCTTGAAGGCACATGTCACATTTCTTTAGCTATATATAGTACCCTCCCCTCACTCAACACACATGAAAAAAACAGACCTGAAAAATCTTCTAAAAAAATCCAGCTTTCAGCTTTCCTATTTTCTTTCTCTTTACAAAAGTTTGGAAGGAGTTTCTTTGAATTTCTGGGTTCTTGAGCAGAGATATGAGCTGACACTTAAGTTGTGTGTTGATTTTTACTGCTGCCCTTTGGTGCTGATTCTACTATTTCCTGCTATCGCTTGCTGATTTTAGAAGAACATTTTCTTAACTCATTCACTATTTGTATTCAGGTACTCCTTGAACTTTGAATGACAGATGGATTGCAAGCATGTTTTTTTTAAGGATGTACTTATGATATGAAGTTAATATTCAAATGTTGAATTTCAGTTTTTATATATGTTCTTTCAAGTCATTTGACCTTTTACTTTCTTCCTTTTTAGCTTTTACTTAAATGTGTTGGATCTGTCGTGTTAGTCAATAATTTAGTTGGGATATTCATGTGTTGAATGTTTAAAATGGTTATCTTTTCATGTGTTGTTTGAGAGTTCAAGATGATTGATAGTGTCATTAGCTTATTCTGTTTGTTCATTAAAATCGTGTTGGTTAGTATGCTGGCTAGGATGCCTCCTTTAGGTTTGAGGTCCAAGTTCATACACTTTCAAAAGAAACTTATTGTTTAATTGCTAAATGACATTCAGATTTGTTATCTTGGGATTGTAATATTAATAAAGTGATTATACACCTGGTGTTAATGTGATTAATTAGTAGTTTAAGGTGGTTTAAGCTAATACCGTTGTTACTAATGGCGTGTTAGTAAATTAAAGCCTATAATATGGTTATTCAGCATATTTGATTTGAGATTTTAATATAATTTTTTTTGGTTATTTGTGTATTTGGAGAGATTGAACTTCAGTTAGGGCGTTAGCATGTTAAAAGTCTTCATGTTAAAAATAGTTGGGCCTGGTGTTGGCCCAAATGAAGCAGCCTGGTCGAAATCACACCTGGCATGGTTTCCGGGGCTTTTCCACTTCTGGGCTCAATTTCGAGCCCAATCAGCACCATCGATATTGTTCTTTGAGAATTTTTTATCAAATAGCGTAATGGGCTTACTGCTGGCCCAATCTTTTTTTTCAGAATAGTTAAAGGCAAACATATCTGTCCAATGCCATATTAATAATTAGTAGCCTTCCAACAAATTTTGAATTAGTTTTAAGCAGTAAGCATGAATATTCGTAGTTTGCTTTAGGCGCAATTTAATATATCATCGTGATTGTGTACACGTTCGCGTGACATAATTATGATCCTAAAATCAAAATCGGGGTATGTGTTCGTGCAACTTCGACCAAACTTTCTTAATATTAATAAAGCGTGATTAATTGTGGAAACGTACGCGTGATATGATTTTTGACGCGCCAAACGAAATGAGTACACATACGCGTGACTCGTTTTTAAGATAATTCCATAATTAAGCAAATAAAAGCGGGTAGATGCACATAGATTTAAAAATAAGTAATTAGACAATTTAATTAAGCCAAATATTATTAAAGCGACCGTGCTAAAACCACGAAACCCGGGAATGCCTAACACCTTCTCACGGTTAACAGAATTTCTTACCTGGATTTCTGTGTTTCGCGGACTGCAAAACTGAGTCAAACGTCCTCGATTCGGGATTTTAAATCGGTGACTTGGGACACCATAAATTATCCCAAGTGGCGACTCTGAATTTGATATAGATAATCCCGTTTCGGTTATTGTCACTTTAATTGAAAAAACTCCCTTATACCCTTTCGGGTTGAAAAAGGAGGTGTGATAGCTCTGGCGACTCTGCTGGGGATCGAACCCAAAATCTCTGGTTCAGAGTTTAAGGATTCACGCTTGTTTTTGTGATTTTTATTTGGCTTTATTTATTGTTGATATTACTGTATTTTGTGGGCCTAATGTGCTAATTGCTGTTTATTTACCGTTTTGATATTATTTGAACTGTATTAAAATGCCTTCTTACGCCGCCCTTCTGAGTCTTCTGAAATATGGTGCACACGGATGTGGCCCACTTTTTGTTAGAAGTCATACCAATTAGAACGAGGCTTGGGTCAGCAACAAGGTCGGGTAGACTTTCGTGCTCCCGGTACGTTGCCCCCACCTCGGCTCGAGCTGTTGCTCGGGTAAGCTAGGTCTAGAACAGAACCCCAAGTAAACCTAGAATAATATAACCTCATGTCAGATCCCTAGTAGGAACGTTTATTTGCATCACGTGCATTTGACTTTGGGGACTCAACAGAGGGGTTGGTTCCGTCTAGGACAGGTGTACCCAAAATAACATACCATCCTAATGCATCTTACGTGCTATGTGAACATTTATTTATTTCGGCTTGCATGTTAACCGGCTAGGAAAAGAAAATCAAGAGAAAACCCAAGAGTGATGTAGGAAGGAAATAAAGCCCGGTTCTGAAAACCCGGTATTTGAAAATGTCCCGAAACTCTGCCGATTTTTTTTTAAAAAAAGGGGGTTGAAAAAAGAAGAAGAAAGGAAAAAAGAGTCATTTCAAAATGAGTCATTCATGTTTTTCCAATTATGTCAAAACTGACCGAACTACGCAGGTCTGATTCTCACCGGATGTGGGATATGTAGGCAGCCTACATAAGGTTCGGCCTCATTTTTACAAAAATAACAAAATAAAATAAAGTGTAGTTTAGGGCTTTGGTCAAAAGAACAAGCTGACCTAGCTTCGGTTATGTCTTAAGCCGGTCTTGCCGGGATAGCCTTATAGTATCTTTCAATGGTCAAAGGGCTATTTTCGCAAAGAACGGGCAAGTCTGTCAGTAAAGTGTCATTTTTTTCATAAAGTACCTTCCCCCGGCCTCAAAATTTATTTGGAATTGTGAAGGGGCCACGTTTATAAAAAACAACCTCGTTTGTTCAAAATAGCATAGGGGGCCATTCTCCTTTGATTTTTTCTCCTTTAGAAGATAAAAACTTGTTTCGCAAAAGAGTTCTTCAGAGTCAACCCTAACCTTAACCATCCACAGGTACAAAATGAACATTGCCCAGAATCCGTCACTATTGGTCATAGAACAGGCTCAGCTACAGCTTCGTATGTGGTGGTATGATTTAGATGGAGATGGTCAGGATTGGGTAAAAGAGCATTTGGGTGCCCTTATAGACATTATGGAAATCAAACCGCGGGAGGATTTAATCAAGGCCTTGGTAACTTTTTGGGATCCTGTCCACAACGTTTTCCGTTTCTCGAATTTTGAGCTCACCCCTACTCTGGAGGAAATAGCCGGATATATTGACTTTGGCCGGGACTTGAGAAAACAACAACTTATATTCCCAAGGGCCCCCTCTGTGCACAAATTCTTTGATCTCCTGAATATCAGCAAGCAAATGAAAAAGGCCTATGTAAACAAAGGATGTTGTTCCTTTTACTTCTTGTATTCCAGGTTCGGGCATTCAGTTGGGTTCGAAACACATGAAAAGGGACTAAACAACAAACATGATAAGAGCATTTGGCAAATTCATTGTCGGTTCACTTTCATAGTGAAATTTTTGGGAATTATAGTCTTTTCGAATAAAGAAGGGACAATAGATATCCGCATGGCCAGAATTGCACAAATCCTCACTACTAAAAAGGATCATACACTTGCTGCATTAGTGCTGGCAGACATTTATCGAGTATTAACATTGTGTAGATCCGGGGCTCAATTCTTTGAAGGTTGTAACGTTCTTTTGCAAATATGGTTGATCGAGCATCTCCGCCATCACCCCAAATTCATGAGTTATGGCTCGAGCAAGGACAACTTCATCAAGAGCTATGAGGAAAGGGTGAAAGACTACAATTCTCCAGAAGGGTTTCAAGCTTGGGTCTCCCACTTAGGAACTCTAAAAGCAAGTCAGATTGAATGGACTCTAGGATGTCTTCCGGTAACAGAAATCATACACATGACGCCTACAAAAGGGTACCTAATGTTGATGGGTTTGAGAAGTGTCCAGCCATACAGCAAAGAGTTTTAAGGCAGCTGGGAAGATATCAAGTGGTGCCCGAAGATGAAGATTTGAGTACCCAAGTCATTGAGCTACACCTAGAAGCTACATTACACGAGTCTTTAGTCCAACAAGATTGGAATGGTTGCCGATATCTGAAAAATGACACCCAGGTACTAGATCTTGCGAGAGGAGAAGTGGATCCAGATTATGTCGTGTGGTTTGAGAGAAGGTCTTGTGCAAATAATGAGCCAGAGCCCGAGCCCGAAAGGCCCTCCAAGAGACATCATGTTTAGGCTTTTGATGATAAAGTCCGGGAAAGGTTGGCCTGGGGATAAAAGGAGAAAAAATATCAAGCCGACATTCACACCCTAGAAAAAAAATTTGAGAAACGTCGAATTCAAATGTACAGGTGCAAGAAGCTGAAGGTGAAAGGAGAAGGTTGGCCCAAAAAAAATGAAGCCCTCCGAGCTCAGATTCAGAGGATGAAGATAGCCGCTGAAAACCCGGCCAGAAGCAGACAAGATGAAAAACTCATAAACAGTCTTAGACGGAAAGTGTGTGATTATGGGGCTGACTTGGAAAAGGCCGAAGAGGAATTGGCAAAAGCCCGGGCAAAGTTGGCAAAGAATACAGAAGAGCGGGCGAGGTTTGTTCAACAGCTAAAGGGAAAGTATGACAGAGAAGTCACGTTTTTAAAGAAGAAGCTGACTACTCTTGAAAATGAAATGGCCCAGCAAACAAAGAATTTCAAAGCAGAAAGAGAGCATTGCTATGCACTAATTTGCCAACTAGAAGAAAGCATGCAGCAATTACATGACCAAAACAACACAGATACCCAAGTGTTGGAAGCTCGGGCACAACAAAAAGGGCGTCTGCTTCAGGAGAAAGGTGTCATCAGAACAAGGAGTAAAGAGATAGCTGACTATGTCGTGATGAAATGTCACGAATGTGAAGACATGACTAGGTCGATGTTTTTTGCTTCTGTGATGACATTCATTCACCAGGTGATGGCTGACTTGGACCGTCTTCAACAGGATATTGCACGAAGGCCCGCGCAAAGACCGGATAATGTTCCGCAAGCTCCCTGGGTACCGGTGTAAGCTCTTATGTACTCCTGACTTTCTTCTGGTTTTAAGTCTGTATTTCATTTTTCGAGGCTGTTAGTCTATTTGTTTTTCCTGTTTAGAGTCTGTATGTCAGAATCCTTGTAATAGAAAATCCAAAAGATTTATTTAATGGAATATTGAAAACCCCAAAAAATTTCTTTCTTTTATTTTATATTTATCCCCTGAACTACGTAATGGTCTGATTCATGCGGCGTCATGATACGCAGGCGATCCCCATAGATTCGATCATAACCATAAAATGAAGAGAGAGAAAAAAATTGAGTGGAAAGAAAGAGTGGCAAAACAAGAGAACAAAAGAGAGTGCAAAAAATAAAAAGGGAGCGACAAGAACCAAGTGAGAGAACCAATAGTGATTAAAGAAAGGCATGACTGAAAGAAAAGAAAGTGCAAAGTGAAAAGAGTTAGTCAAGGACGGGATGAAGCATGCAACCATTCAAATACACGATAGAAGTAGTTAACTGTTTAGGTGAGTGCATCACAAACGTGCGATTGCCTATCTGTTAAACTCTCAAACACTAACAAGTTTGATGCTGCTATTGAGTACAAGAAGGTGGTTAGTACGACTGTGCATAATTTGGTAAATACCGAATTACCGTACCGAAACCGAAAATTTTGGCATTTGGTATTCGATGTTTTGGTATTCGGTATGGTATTTGGTTTAAGTTTTAAAAAATACGGAAAAAGGCCAAAACTATCCCTATCATTTGCTAAATGGTTTATAAATACCCTCCGTTCATCTATCCGTTCAAGAAAATACACTCCGTCCATCTATCCGTCCAAAAAAAACATACGAAGTTAACTCTATTGACAAAAATACCCCCGCGACTAACGGCAGAGCTGATGGAGTGTGTTTTTTCGAACGGGTAGATGGACGGAGGGTATTTATAAACCATTTAGCAAACGATAGGGATGAGACTTTCATTTAATGACGTGGCGATTTTTGATATGGGTCTTATTTTTTCCCATTTACTTGGTCCGACCCTATTTATTTGACCCGCCTAATTATTTTCTTTCTTTTTCTTTGCTTTTTTCCCCTCTCTTTTTGACCCATTTACCTGGTCCCCCTCTTCTTCTTCTTTTGAACATCCCAAAGGTAACCCTTACTTTTTTTTTTACCTTTTATAGATTCAATCTTTAGCCTAGAATGTGATAATTTCAAGCTCTTTAGCACCTTGGTTTCAATTTTCTTGTGTGCTTGTATCAGTTATATGTAGTTGTTTTCTCTTTGTTATTTCGTGGCTCTTTTGTCCTCTTATGAACAATCCAAAGATTTCCATTACTTGTCCCTTTTAAAGTTTCAATATTTCTCCTAGATTTGATTGGTATATTTGGACAACAATTTTTTTGTTTCAGATTTTTGGTTTGTTTTGATCCTTATCTTCTTACTTAACAACCTAAATGTATCTGTTGATTTTCCATTAAGAGTTTCAATACTTATGCTGAGTTTGATTGGAGAAATCTCAAAATCTGGTTTGAATTTCGGGTTATTTGATTTTGGGTTTTATCTATTCTTTAATTAATTTGTTATTGTGTGTATGTAGTGTCCCAATTGGAGTTGAAGAAAGGGGGAGATCAGATGAGTGGGAATGGGTGTGATAGATACTACCCATTTTTGTAAATGGTCAGATAAGGTAAATGGGTTGAAATAATATTCATTTTTTGTTCCAGTCAAAGATTGCCATGTGGCCCAATTAATAATCGCCATGTCATTAAATGAAAGACCCATCCCTATCATTTGCTAAATGGTTTATAAATACACTCCGTCCAGCTATCCATTCAAAAAAACACACTCCATCAGTTCTGCCGTTAGTCGCGGGGGTATTTTTGTTAATAGAATTAACTTCGTGTTTTTTTTTGAACGGATAGATGGACGGAGTGTATTTTTTTGAACGGATAGATGGACGGAGGGTATTTATAAACCATTTAGCAAACGATAGGGATAGTTTTGGCCCTTTTCCGTAAAAAATATTGGTATTAGGTATGGTATTTGGTATTTTTAAATGAAATGCCGAAATACCGATACCGTACCGAAATATATATTATATTACACAATACACATATTATTAATTATAACATAAATATAAAAATCTAAAATTTTACTTTCCTTTATTCTCTAAGTTCATCAATTAGCTCTAAGTAACTAACAAGACATTTCTAATGATCAAATTTATTCTTTTATGTACAATTTTCTCTCTCTAAGTTGATATTTGCTAGTTTTGGACAAAACTTTTGTCAACAAATGTTTTTAGTTTTGTACTTTCGAGTACTTTATTTCAGAATATTATATTCTATGACTCTATGCACTAGTTAGTATTCAAACCAAATAAACCGAAGTTACCAAACCGAATAAACCGAAACCGAAAGGAGAAAAACCAAACCATACTGAATTTAATTAGGTACGGTATTGGTATTGCACTTTAAGAAATCAAATACCGAAAATACCGAACCGAAATATCTAAATATCGTACCGTACCGACCGACGAACACCCTTAGTGGTTAGTTTGTTTGGCATTCTGGCAAGCCACCCATATAACACCAGGTCTAAACACAAGGGGATCATGGCTAGCAAAGAATTAGATGCAAGTGTTGTTGACCCACCAAGAGAGATGGTAGAATCTGAGTCTGGTTTGAAAGAAGAGGTACATAAGCTGAAGCACCAAATGGCCGAAATGTATCAAGCATGGATTAGGGGGCATCCTCCACCATCATTCCCTACCAACTATACAGAAAACTCTGCTTTCATCCCACCAATATCACAATCCCAAGATCCCACTATTGTTGATCTGTCCCCTCAGCATGCACCAGGCTTCACCCCTTACCACCACTATCCCGGCACCTCAACTCAAACTGTCCAGGCTCCCCTAGCCAAAGCAACTGAATACCCTGCTCCGCCAGCTACCCCTGTCTTCGTAGCCCCTCCGCGAGCTACCCTCCATCAATCTTCTAGTGAGCCGGCATTCCAAGTCCAAGATAACCAATACTATGCTCCAGAGCCCACTTTCAAAGTCTCGGATCATTACTCCTACACTCCTCACTTTGAACTTCCTGTCGAAATGGAGAATCCACCCAAAACGCGGAGCAAGAGGAGATATTTAGGAAGGTAAAGAGTTTGGAGCAGTCGCTTAGAAATATGCAAGGATTGGGAGGCCAAGTGAGTGTGGCTTATAAAGATTTGTGCTTGTTTCCCGATGTCCAGCTACCTGCCGGATTCAAAATGCCCAAGTTTGAGTTGTACGACGGGCATGGAGACCCCGTGGCCCACTTAAGAGGATTTTGCAACAAAATGAGGGGTGCTGGTGGGAAAGATGAATTATTGATGGCATATTTTAGTCAAAGTTTGAGCGGTGCAGCGTTGGAATGGTACACCCGCCAAGACAACAGCAGGTGGTACACTTGGGATGATTTGGCTCAGGATTTCGCTCGCCATTTCTAGTACAACGTAGAATTTGTCCCAAATCGCCTATCCTTGCCTAAGATAGAGAAAAAACCTAGTGAGAGTTTCAGGGAGTATGGTTTCTGGTGGAGAGAACAGGCGGAACGAGTCAACCCTCCAATGGAGGAAGATGAAATGGTGGAGTACTTCCTTCGGGCCTTGGAGCCTACTTACTTTGTCATCTGATCACGGCCATAGGTAAGTCCTTCAATGAAGTGGTGAAGAAGGGAGGAATGGTAGAGGAAGGACTCAAATCAAGTAAGATCATGAGTTAATCTGCCATCAAAGCAACTACACAAGCGATCCAGAATGGCACCGGGGGCGTGTTAGGGAAAAAGAAGAAAGAAGATGTTGCTATGGTCGTCTCAAGATCGTGGCATGGCCCAAGGAGTTCACCTTACCATTACACCCGGCCTCGACCCCTACCTCAAACTACACCCAAGCTCCATATAATCCACCCCAACACTACTTCCTACCACAATACCCTCAATATTCAGTCAGACCACCCCAATACCACGTCCACCACGCACAGTCATATGCTCAACCCCCTCCTTACCCGCAATGGCATGCACCAGCTCCACAAAACCCTCATCAACCTCCACAAACATACCGAAACCCTACTGGTCCAAGCTTTCGACCCAGGTCAGAGTACAAAAAGGAAAGGCAGCAACGGAAACAAACTTTCACCCTGCTTGGAGAGTCTTATGCCAGTTTGTTTCAGAGGTTGATACAATTGGACGTTCAAAGGCTGATTGAGTCAAAGTTACCAAATCCCTCTCCAAAGAACCTGGATTATTCCCTCAGATGCGAATCTAATTCTGATGCTCCGGGGCACGACACAGAAAAGTGTTGGCATTTGAAGAGCGCCATCCAAGAGCTTATCGATACAAATCAAATTGTGGTCCAGAGCTCGGAAGCTCCAAACATCAATCAAAATCCATTGCCAGCCCATGCTGAAACACACATGATTGAGATAGTGGATAAGGATGGCGAACCCCGAGAAGCCTTCGAAGTCTGTCATGATGATCCGTGCCAGTGAAAGTAATTCAGTCAAAACTCCAGTTGTTACAAATGCAACATCCTCGACAGCTGAAGGGCTGACGGACAAGCTAAGCCCACCCAATGTTAAGCCACCTGTATTAGTCGTGAAAGGGTTCCCAGACGATGTTGAAGCAAAGCAAGGAAAGCCTAAAGTGGTCGTGCCGGGGGTAGCAAGTAAGCCTGTCATAATCGTGGACGGGGCTCGCATTGCCCCTGTTATTATTAAACTAGTGACCCAGCTGCCGATAGATAACACCAAGGTTGTTCCATGGAATTGCAAGCAAGTGATAGTAACTTATAAAGGGAAAGAAGTGGAAGAGGAAGTTAATGAAACCCGGGGGTTGACTCGTTCGGGAGATGCTTTACCCCAGAGGAATTAAGGAAAGCTAAGCCGTTCAAAGATAACCCAATCCCGTTAAAGAAGCCAGTTACCGAAGAGGAGGCGGAAGAATTCTTGAGAAAAATGAAGGTGTTTGACTACTCTATCGTGGAACAGTTAAGGAAGACACTCGCTGAAATTTCTCTTCTATCATTGTTGATACATTCAGACGAGCACCGCCAGGCCCTCATGAAGATTTTGAATGAGGCTCATGTCCCTGATAAGATCAGAGTGAACCATTTGGAGAAGATTTCCTACAAGATATTCGAGGCAAACAGGATCACTTTCTCGGATGACAAGCTTCCCTTAGAGGGTACAAAACACAATCGAGCTCTTTATCTCACAGTGAAATGTGAGGATTCTTTGGTCTCGAGGGTACTAGTTGATAATGGTTCCAGTGCAAATATTTGTCCTCTCTCCACTCTGCAAAAGTTGAAAATTGATATTGAAAAGATTTACAAGAACACTATATGTGTTCGAGGTTTTGACGGAGGGGGAAAAGATTCTGTTGGCGATATCGTGCTCGAACTGACAATAGGACCAGTTGAATTTACTATGGAGTTCCAGGTATTAGATGTGGCCGTCTCCTATAATTTGCTGTTGGGCAGGCCCTGGATACATGTTGCCAAGGCAGTCCCGTCTTCCCTGCACCAAATGGTAAAGTTTGAGTGGGAGGGACAGGAAATCGTCGTGCATGGTGACGAGAACTTATGTGCTTACAATGATACATCTGTCCCGTTTATTGAAGCCGAAGATGATAAAGGGCCTTGGGTCTACCAAGCTTTCGAAACAGTGTCAGTTGAGAAGATTCCGGAGGAGGAGTGCATTCCAAGTCCAAAGTTAGCCTCCACATCCGTCATGGTAGCAACTGAAATGCTGAAGAACGGTTTTGTGCCGGGAAAAGGTCCGGGCACATCTTTACAAGGTATCGTGCAGCCAATGTCTCTACATGAAATTCTGGGTACGTTTGGTCTGGGATTCAAGCCCACAAGGGACGAGGTGAAGAGGGCTAAAAGGTTTAAGAAGAAGGCATGGTCACTCCCTAAGCCTATCCCACGCCTCTCCAGGTCCTTCGCCAAGCCAAGGGTCGTGAAACGCCAGTGTCAACAGTCCCAAAGCCTGTGGTTGACTTTGATGAAGAGCTGATTGAAAGGTTCCAGAGTCTATTTGATGAGGTGAAGATGATGGAAATTGGGGAAGGTTCCAGCAAAGCAGATGTGCAGTTTATTGGGCCAAAAGTGAAGCTTAACAATTGGAAGGCTACTCATCTCCCTACTCGGAAGGAGTTTTGGTAGTTTGCTTTGTTTTCCTTTCTGTTATCTGGATTATTCCAGGGTTGTAATCCAGATTTTTATTTTTCGCTTCTTTTGATGTACAAACCCTTCTATCCTTTATTTTCAATGAAATGCAATTTCCCTTTTTCCATTACTCCTGATAGTGTCATTTTTGTCTTTCTTTGTATAGTTATTTTTATGCCGGTTTTAATGACATGACATGCATGAGGAATTTTCGGCCAAGTCTTAAAAGCCAATTTAACTCTAAAATAATAATCCAAGAAGTAGAGCACGATGATGAAACATGATATGATGAAGAAGCGGCATTTGAGGAAATTAGTAAAGAACTAAATCATTTTGAAGAGAAACCTAAGCCTAATTTGAATGAAGCTGAAGCAATCAATTTAGGAGATCCAGATAATATCAGGGAAACCAAGATAAGTGTACACGTGGAACCACAAATCAAGGAAGAAACAATCAAAGCACTGTTTGAATATAAAGATATTTTCGCATGGTCATATGACGACATGCCAGGTTTGAGTACTGACTTGGTAATCCACAAATTGCCAACTGATCCGCCATTCCCTCCTGTCAAGTAGAAGCTAAGGAAGTTCAAGACTGGCATGAGTGTGAAGATCAAGGAAGAAATCACAAAACAGCTGGATGTAAAGGTCATTCGAGTCACGCGATACCCCACTTAGTTAGCCAATGTGGTGCCAGTACCAAAGAAGGATGGTAAGACCAGGGTGTGCGTTGATTACCGCGACCTCAACAAAGCAAGTCCAAAGGATAACTTCCCATTGACAAATATCCACATCTTGATTGATAAATGTGCCAAGCATGAGATCGGGTCTTTTGTGGATTGCTATGAAGGATATCACCAGACCTTGATGGATGAGGAAGATGCAGAAAAGACAGTGTTCATCACGCCATGGGGAACATATTGCTACCGGGTAATGCCATTTGGTTTGAAAAACGCTGGGGCAACTTACATGAGGGAAATGACTACCGTATTTTATGACATGATACACAAAGAGATTGAGGTGTATGTAGATTATGTGATCATAAAGTCAAGGAAGCAGTCCGACCATGTAGAGGACTTGAGAATGTTTTTCCAGAGGCTCCGCAGGTATAACCTTAAGCTCAACCCTGCAAAATATGCATTTGGTGTCCCGTCTGGAAAACTGTTGGGATTCATAGTCAGTCGGAGAGGTATTGAGTTGGATCCGTCAAAGATCAAAGCCATCCAAGAATTGCCGCCGCCGAAGAATAAGACTGAGGTGATGAGTTTGCTCGGGTGATTAAACTACATCAGCAGGTTTATTGCTGAACTCACAACAACTTGTGAGCCCATCTTTAAGTTGTTGAAGAAGGATGCCGCGGTCAAATAGACTGATGAGTGTCAGGAGGCATTCGACAAGATCAAGAGGTACCTGTCAAACCCACCTGTGCTAGTCCCGCCGGAGCTTGGGAGACCTTTAATTCTTTATTGATAGTCCTGGATAATTCGTTTAGTTGTGTGTTGGGCCAACACGACATCATTGGCAAGAAGGAGCAGGCCATTTATTATGTCAGCAAGAAGTTCAGTTCTTATGAGGTCAAGTATACTCTCCTTGAAAGGACATGTTGCGCCTTGACTTGGGTGGCACAAAAGTTGAAGCATTATCTGTCTCCCTACACTACTTACCTCATTTCTCGCATGGATCCTCTAAAGTATATCTTTCATAAGTCTATGCCCACCGGAAGACTTGTGAAGTGGCAGATTTTACTCACAGAATTTGACATCATCTATGTGACTCAAACTGCGATGAAAGCCCAAGCTTTGGCCGATCATTTGGCCGAGAACCTGATGGATGAAGAGTATGAGCCATTGAGGACTTATTTTCCTGATAAAGAAGTGATGCATATTGACGAGGTTGAGCAGGATGAAAAACCGGGTTGGAAACTTTTCTTTGATGGAGCCGCTAACATGAAAGGTGTTAGAATAGGGGATGTGCTCATTTCTGAAACACCCTGTAACAACCCAGCTTTGTTTCTATTGTACCAACAATATGGCTGAATATGAGGCGTGCATTCTAGGTTTGAGGTTAGCTGTAGACATGAGAGTTCAGGAAGTATTGGTTTTGGGAGATTCGGATCTGTTGGTGCACCAGATTCAGGGAGAATTGGAGACTCAGGATTTGAAGCTCATACCGTATCGACAATGTCTGCATGATCTTTGTTAACGATTCAGATCAATAAAATTCAGTCATATTCCTAGGATCCATAATGAGGTTGCCGATGCTTTGGCTACTCTAGCGTCAATGTTACATCATCCGGATAAGGCTTATGTCGACCCTCTGCATATTCAAGTTCGTGATCAGCATGCCTATTGTAACGTGGTCGAGGAGGAACTTGATGGTGAACCTTGGTTCCATGATATCCGGGAATACATCAAGTTGGGGGTGTATCTGGTACAGGCCACAGGTGATCAAAAGAGAACCATTCGACGTCTGGCTAGTGGATTTTTCTTGAGCGGGGGAATTTTGTACAAAAGAACTCCAGATCTTGGACTGCTGAGGTGCATAGATGCTAAACAAGCTTCGACCATCATGGCCGAAGTGCATTCCGGAGTTTGCGGGCCGCACATGAGCGGATATGTTTTGGCAAAGAAAATTCTTTGAGCAGGTTATTATTGGCTCACCATGGAACGGTATTGCATCATCTTTGTACGCAAATGTCATCAATGCCAGGTGCACGGTGATCTGATTCATTCCCGCCATCTGAATTGCACACAATGTCCGCACCTTGGCCCTTTGTTGCTTGGGGCATGGATGTTATTGGACCAATTAAGCCGGCAGCATCAAATGGGCATAGGTTTATTCTAGTGGCCATCTACTGTTTCACCAAGTGGGTTGAAGCTGTAACTTTCAAATTTGTGACCAAGAAGGCAGTGGTGGATTTTATCCATTCAAATCTCATTTGCTGGTTTGAAATCCCCAAGGTAATCATCACGGATAATGCTGATAATCTCAACACCCATCTGATGAAAGAGGTATGCCAACAGTTCAAGATTATGCATCGAAATTCCGCTCTGTATTGCCCCAAGGCAAATGGAGCTGTTGAGGCGGCTAACAGGAACATAAAAAAGATACTTCGTAAGATGGTGCAAGGTTCTAGGCAATGGCATGAAAAGTTGACTTTTGCTATGCTAGGTTATCGCACTACTGTTCGCACTTCAGTAGGTGCTACTCCTTATTTGCTGGTATATGGGACTAAAGCAGTTATACCCGCGGAAGTCAAGATTCCATCCCTTCGAATTGTCGCTGAAGCTGAAACTAATGATGATGAGTGGGTCAAAACTCGATTGGAGCAGTTGAGTTTGATTGATGAGAAAAGATTGGCGGAAGTATGTCATGGTCAATTGTATCAGAAGAGAATGGAAAGAGCGTACAACAAGAAGGTGCATCCCCTAAAATTTGAAGTGGGCCAGCAAATATTGAAACGCATCCTTCCGCATCAGGATGAAGCTAAAGGCAAGTTTGCCCCAAACTGGCAGGGGCCGTTCATCGTAAACGAGAGTGTTGTCCAATGGTGCTTTGTATTTAACAGATATAGAAGGCAAATATGTAGATATGGCTGTCAATTCTGATGCAGTCAAGAGATATTATGTATGATTTATTTGGTTTGTCTTCAATTGCGTTATTTGTGTTTGGCATGTTTCAAAGATTGGAATGACGAAGGCATTCTGTTCAGCTATCTAAACACTGTTATCATTGGTTACCCCTTTTGAGCCTTATTTATTTCTTTCATACCCCTCTTTTGGAATCCGAAGTAGAGTTTAGAAATAGAAAAAAAAGAAAAGAAAAGAAAAAAAGAGAAAAGAGAAAAGAAAAAAAAGAAAAAAAAGAGAAGAAGGTAAAAGTAAAGCAAAAGAAAGAAAAAAAAGAGAAGAAGAAAAAGAAAGCAAAAGAAAAGTAACAAAAACAAAGCAACTCTTATGTCTTGAACTACGTTAGACCTGATTTCTTTTAAGGATACGTAGGCAGCCCTAAGGTTCGGTCCCGTCAAAATAAAAATCCAAAATTCCCCCAGACTCAAAGAAACTGGGGCAAAAGTTGTGGTTTTGTAAAAGATCTGATTCCAAAAGTTGTAATTTTGTACCCTTTCATTCTAAACTGTTTTGAGCCTGCATACCACCTTTTCTTTCTAACCCCATCCAAAAGCCCGCACCCCAGTCCAAAGAAAGACCTTCTGATCAATCCTTAGGGGATGCCAAGTCAAGCGAGATAGATGTATGATTCGCATCATGGGTAGCACTCTGTTCATGCACAAGGAAAATGAATAAATGAGAGAGTCTTATTGGTGAAAACCCTCGCGGGCACCGTAAGGCGACAGTGAGTTGAGAGATGAATAAATGAGAGAGTCTTATTGCTAAAAACCCTCACGCGCACTGTAAGGCGATTGAAAGCTGAGAGAAAAATTAAAATAAGAGAGTCTTATTGGTGAAAACCCTCACGGGCACCGTAAGGCGATGGTAAGTTGAGAGATGAACAGATGAGAGAGGTTTGTTGGTGAAAACCCTTCAAGGCACTACAAGCCGAATGAGGCTCGTGAATTTGCAGAGAGATTGGATTATGGAAATCCCGGTTTTGAAGTATGAAGATGGAGCATGAATTGAAATATGATTAGGCGAATGGTCTGGGCTGATTAATCCGAAATGCAAGTCATGATCATTGGAGCCAGCCGTTTCACTCAGATATGTCTCTTTTCCATTTAGTCATCTTTGTTCAAAATTTTCCACTTTAGTTCTAATTCTCAAAATCACTTCGCTTCATTTTTCTTTTGGGGTCTACTTCTCTAAGTCTTTTTCAATGTTAGCCTTGTTAAGCAAGAAAGAAAGGATTCCAAAGCCTATTACCGACTTTCAATTGCACAAAGCAAAGTTCGGCCAGAACACATCACAAATGGCATGATTCAGAATGAGCAATAAGGTGTTAATGGGAGTTCAAGTGGTTAAGTGATTCGTGAATTTTGAGGAAATATAAAGGTTCAAAATTGGAAGGACAGAGATGTCAAACAACAAGTTGAGTGTAAGTTACTCGGGTCATTCGGGGTTTTATGGTTGAGGTTCGATCAGAGGGTCAAACAATTATTTGCTAGCCTGAAGTAGCTAATCAGAATGAAGCATGTCAATGGCAGAAGTAGATACTCAGCAGTGATGCCACAAACTAACCACCACGTTTTCAAACTAACAAGATTTTATTTGTCTGAAACACGAGCAAGAAATTTGTTCAATCTGCAGGGACCCTACCATGAAGAAAGCATGGCTCAGAGGCAAGAAATTCTGTTTAGGATCCTCCAGGAAGAGAGCATGGCTCAGATAAGTTCATTCTCGGCTGTTCAGGACCCTCCTGAATAATGGGATTAAGTTTTAAAGCTTTCAGGACCCTCCTGAATAATGAGATTTAGTTTTAAAGTCTTCAGGAGCCTCCAGAATAATGGGATTTAGTTTTAAAGTTTTCAGGGCCCCCTGAATAATGGGATTTAGTTTTAAAGTTTTCAGGACCCTCCTGGATAATGAGATTTAGTTTTAAAGTTTTCAGGACCCTCTTGGATAATGGGATTTAGTTTCAAGTCTCCAGGACCCTCCTGAATAATGGGATTTAGTTTTAAAGTTTCAGGACCCTCATGAATAATGGGATTTAGTTTTAAAGTTCTCAGGACCCTCCTGAATAATGGGATATAGTTTTAAGCTCTCAGGACCCTCCTGGATAATGGAATTTAGTTTTAAGTTTACAGGACCCTCCTGGATAATGGGATTTAGTTTTATGTTTTCAGGACCCTCCTGAATAATGGGATTTAGTTTTAAAGTCTTCAGGACCCTCCTGAATAATGGGATTTAGTTTTAAAGTTTTCAGGACCCTCTTAAATAATGGGATTTAGATTTAAAGTTTTTAGGACCCTCCTGGATAATAGGATTTAGTTTTAAAGTTTTTCAGGACCCTCCTGAATAATGGAATTTAGTTTTGAAGTCTTCAGGACCCTCCTGAATAATGAGATTTAGTTTTAAGTTTTCAGGACCCTCCTGGATAATGGGATTTAGTTTTAAAGTTTTCAGGACCCTCCTGGATAATGAGATTTAGTTTCAAGTCTTCAAGACCCTCATGAATAATGGGAATTAGTTTTAAAGTTTTCAGGACCCTCCTGAATAATGGGATTTAGTTTGAAAGTCTTCAGGACCTTCCTAAATAATGGGATTTAGTTTTAAAGTTTTCAGGACCCTCCTGAATAATGGGATTTAGTTTTAAAGTTTTCAGGACCCTCCTAGATAATGAGATTTAGTTTTAAGTTCTTAGGACCCTCATGGATAATGGAATTTAGTTTTAAGTTCTCAGGACCCTCCTGGATAATGGAATATAGTTTTAAAGTTCTCAGGACCCTCCTGGATAATGGGATTTAGTTTTAAGTTTTCAGGACCCTCCTGGATAATGGAATTTAGTTTTAAGTTTTCAGGACCCTCTTGAATAATGGGGTTTAGTTTATGTTTTCAGGACCCTAGATAATGGGATTTAGCTTAAGTTTCAGGACCCTCCTGGGTAATGTGATTTAGTTTAAGTTTCAGGACCCTCCTGGATAATGGGATTTAGTTTAAGTTTCAGGATCCCCATGGATAATGGGATTTAGGTTTTCAAATTGTCGGGACCCTCCTTGATAATGGGATACAGTTTCAAGCTCTCAGGATCCTCCTGGATAATGGGATTCATCTTTTAAATTCTGAGAGATCTTTTGGTTAACAGGATCCAATTAACACTTACAGGTGTTCTCAGTACCAAACTGGGGCAGAAAAGTTTCTTTTGTTTATCTGTTTTGTCATAGTAGCAGGCATCCACCTGGAGAACGAGGGAATTCATTTCAAGTATTAAGTCAAGTAGCAGGCACCCACCTGGAGAACGAGGGAATTCATGTAATAGTTAAATTCAGAGTCCAAGACAACAACAGGAACCCGCCTGAAGAATGTGTCAATTCAAGTCAGAAATAACAGAAGCTCGCCTCAAGTGAGCGAGTCAACAATTCAAGATGCGCGGCAGAACTGCAAAAGTTGCAAGATCAAATTTGAATACATATAGATAGGACTCTTGTGGCTCATAGCTGATAGACTTACCTAGCTTCTTTTCATTTTGATTTCGGTGTAATAAGGAGTTCAGCAAGCAGTAACAACAGCAGTGAAATCACAGCTTATCGGTAGTCCCAGCTACCAAAACTTCTAGAACTACAATGACCTGATTCCTATATAGCCAAGGATATGTAGGAAACCTCGGAGGCAATGTTTGGTCAAACTTTTCAAAGTGCTTCCCATGGAGTATCCAAACGGGCAAAAATCGCTTGTATTTGCTTACTTTATCTTTGCCCGAAAACTCTTCGTGTTTTCGAGCAAAGAGGGGCAGCTGTGAGCACTTGATTTTTGTCCGACCAAAATACTCCTACAAAATCATAAAATAGAGGTTTTCTAATTTATTTTTTATTTTTATGGAATTTTTAGAAATATCTGCTTAATTTTCCGCATGTTAGTTGCATTTTAATATTTTTTTTTAAAAGCATAGAAATACCCCAAAAAATATTCAAGTTTCATGCATTGCATTTTCAGGTTGATATTTGCATTCTAGATTTAAGTTGTTAATTAATTGCATTAATAGACAAAAATTAAAAAATATATAGATTATTCCACATTTTAGCTTTAGTTTTAATTGCACATTAGTTATTTCTCTTTCATTAGTTTCTAGTTAGTTAATTATTTTAATATTTAGAAATAGACAATTATTTTAATTTTACATATTGGGTTTTATTTAGAACTTAGTTTAGGTTTTTAATTAATTGTATAGGATTTAAAAGTCAAGAAAAAGAGAAAAAAAGAGGGTTATCTCGAACTTTTGAGCTAGATTCCCATGGCCCAATTGTTTTCTTTCCAAATCCGCCCCAGCCTAGTTTCACCATACCCGGTCCAGGCCCACCCCTTATTAAAACGACGTCGTTTTGTCCAATTGAATCCCAACCGTTGATCTTCGATGATCCAACGACCGGGAACTAGCTTCCCCCATCCCATATATATGTCCGAACCCCCCTCCTAACACCCTAAACCTCACAGACCCTTCCCATTTCCCCCTCCGTCCCAGTACACAAACCCTAGCCGCCCTCAATCTCCATTTCATCACCACCAGCTGCCGCCCGCCGGAAATCGCCCCACGGCGGCGGCCTGTCACCAAAGAACCCCAAATTCACCCTCCACACTCCCCACAACCCCTTGAATACTAATCCATCACCAGTTTCCTCCAAATCACCACCCTATTCCGTTAATTTCAAATCTGGAAATTCAAACCCAAAACCCTAGGTCGCCCAAACAACCCCAAAATTACACCCCACACTCCTCACACGCCCTTAAACCTTAGTACATTATTGATTTCCCAAAATCCCCACCATTATTTCATTTATTCCGGATCCAAGATTGAAACCCTAGATTCGTTTCTGTCTCTGATTGGGCATGCAAATCTGGTCCATTTGAACCCAAGACCTACATCAATCGATCACTCTTGATGAGAGAAATCGATTGATGTTAGTCTCAGTGCATTTCACCCCCACCAAGTTCAATCCGAGTTTGAACCTGTTTAGGATGGTATTTCCTTTTCTTTCTGTTGTTGCTCTTCTTTCTTTTGTCTTTCTTCATAATTGATATTTCTGTTTAGTTCGCATGTTTTAGGGATTACAGTGTTTCACTTTGTTGTTTGTTTGTCCATTCTGCCTGTGTTAACATGAATCATCAAAGCATGCTTACTTCTAATCTTAGCAGTTTCCTTGCATGAAAATTCCTGCTGTTTCCATCGCGATTTGGTTCATGTTAGGGTTTAGTTTAATTTAGGTTTTTTTTCTAGATGCTTAATATTGCAGGATTCAATTGCACTGTTTTGTTGCTTGTTTATTATTTTGATTTGATTTCGGATAATTGCTGGCTTTGTTGATGTTTGCCATGGTTTGTAAATTATTAGACACTTGTAGGGGTAATTGAACAAAAGGAAACTTAAGGCGGTCATTTGAAAGGTGAAAAATAAGGGTTTCAAATAGAGCATCTATAAGCTTCTAGAGTGTGGACAGCTGGCTCTATTTTGCTAATAAAAATTGCTGAAACTAATTAGAAATGGCCAGTTGTCCATTTTCTGTTAGGAAAGATGCTCTTTCTGATTTTTTTAGGGTTTTTAGAAGGGAATGATTCCCTTATCTTGAAGGCACATGTCACATTTCTTTAGCAATATATATGACCCTCCCCTTACTCAATACACACGAAAAAAACAGACCTGAAAAATCTTCTGAAAAAATCCAGCTTTCAGCTTTCCTATTTTCTTTCTCTTTACAAAAGTTTGGAAGAAGTTTCTTTGAATTTCTGGGTTCTTGAGCTGAGATATGAGCTGACACTTAAGTTGTGTGTTGATTTTTACTGCTGTTCTTTGCTACTGATTCTACTGTTTCCTGCTATCACTTGCTGATTTCAGAAAAATATTTTCTTAACTCATTCACTATTTGTATTCAGGTACTTCTTGAATTTTGAATGACAAATGGAGTGCAAGCATGTTTTTTTAAGGATGTACTTATGATATGAAGTTAATATTTAAATGTTGAATTTCAGTTTTTATATATGTTCTTTCAAGTCATTTGACCTTTTAATTTCTTCCTTTTTTAGCTTTTACTTAAATATGCTGGATCTGTCGTGTTAGTCACTAATTTAGTTGGGATATTCATGTGTTAAATGTTTAAAATGGTTATCTTTTCATGTGTTGTTTGAGAGTTCAAGATGATTGATAGTGTCATTAGCTTATTCAATTTGTTCATTAAAAGGGTGTTGGTTAGTATGCTGGCCATGATGCATCATTTAGGTTTGAGGTCCAAGTTCATACACTTTCAAAAGAAATTCATTGTTTAATTGCTAAATGACATTCAGATTTGTTATCTTGGGATTCCAGTATTAATAAAGTGATTATACACTTGATGTTAATGTGATTAATTAGTAGTTTAAGGTAGTTTAAGTTAATACCATTGTTACTAATGGCGTGTTAATAAATTAAAGCCTATAATATGGTTATTCAGCATATTTGATTTCAGAGTTTAATATAATTGTTTTTTTTGGTTATTTGTGTATTTGTAGAGATTGAACTTCAGTTAGGGCCTTAGCATGTTAAAAGCCTTCTTGTTAAAAATAGTTGGGCCTGGTGTTGGCCCAAATGAAGCAGCATGGTCGAAATCACACCTGGCATGGTTTCTGGGCCTTTTCCACTTCTGGGCTCAATTTCGAGCCCAATCAGCACCAGCGATATTGTTCTTTGAGAATTATTGATGAAATAGCATAATAGGCTTACCGCTGGCCCAATCTTTTCCAGAATAGTTAAAGGCAAACATATCTGTCCATTGCCATATCAATAATTAGTAGCCTTCCAACAAATTTCGAATTAGTTTTAAGAAGTAAGCATGAATATTCGTAGTTTGCTTTAGGCACGATTTAATATATCATCGTGATTGTGTACACGTTCGCGTGACATAATTACGATCCTAAAACAAAATCGGGGTATGCATTCGCGCAAGTTCGACCAAACTTTCCTAATATTAATAAAGCGTGATTAATTGTGGACACGTACATGTGACATGATTTTTGACGCGCCAAACGAAATGAGTACACGTACGTGTGACTCGTTTTTAAGATAATTCCATAATTAAGAGTAATTAAGCAAATAAAAGCGGGTAGATGCACATAGGTTTAAAAATAAGTAATTAGATAATTTAATTAAGCCAAGTATGATTAAAGCGACCGTGTTAAAACCACGAAACCCGGGAATACTAACACCTTCTCCTGGGCTAATAGAATTTCTTACCCGGATTTCTGTGTTTCACGGACTGTAAAACAAAGTCAAACATCCTCGATTCGGAATTTTAAACCGGTGATTTGGGACACCATAAATTATCCCAAGCGGCGACTTTGAATTATAAATAATCTCGTTTCGGTTATTGTCACTTTAATTGGAAAAACTCCCCTATACGCTTTCGGGTAGAAAAAGGAGGTGTGACACTGCTCAGTCATGAATTAGTTAAAGGATATGGCAAGAAAGGAGTATCACCCAGATGCATGTTGAAAACAGACATGCAGGAGGCATATGACTCTATAGAATGGGTATTTCGTGAACAGATGCTAACAGGACTTAGGTTTCCTGAGATGTTTGTAGGATGGATCATGGGCTGTGTAAAAATAGTATCATATTCTATAATCATTAATGGAAGTCCTACCCCCCCCCCCCCCCCCAATTTGCAGCCAAGAGAGGAGTGAGACAAGGAGATCCAATGTCCCCGTATCTATTTGTATTGGCAATGGAATACTTGAATAGATTGTTGAAACCGTGAAAGAGAAGCCAGATTTAACTTTCACCCTAGATGTGAAAGTCTACACATAGTGCAGCTAACCTTTGCAGATGACTTGCTTCTTTTTTGTCGGGGTGATGTAATTTCTGTAAAGATGCTATATAGATAATTTCAACAATTCTCTAAAGTATCCGGACTCATTGCAAATCAATCTAAAAGCAGCATTTACTTTGGAGGAGTATCACTAGAAACCCAATATGAAATCATCCAAGCCTTGGTATTATCTGTTGGTTCCTTACCCTTTAGGTACCTTGGAGTCCCTTTAAGCTCTAAAAAGCTTACAGTCGGGCAATGCCAACCTTTGATAGACAAGTTGCTAGGAAGGGTAACCACTTGAACTACCAAATTTCTGTCATATGCAGGGAGATTACAGCTAATCAAAAGTGTACTAACTGCTGTGCAATCATTTTGGGCTCAAATTTTTCCCTTACCCAAAACAGTGCTACATAAATATGAAACAATATGTAGAAGGTTTCTCTGGACAAGGGAGGTAGATACATAGAAGAAAGCTATGGTGGCATGGGAAAAATTATGTCTTCCAAAGTCTGCAGGTGGCCTAAATGTTACAGATATGCTCATATGGAACAAGGCTGCTCTTCGAAAACACCTCTATAACATCTGTAAAAAGAAGGAAAGATTATGGATTCATGAGTACTATATAAAAGGGAAGGTGCAATGGGAAATAAAAGCAAGCCAAGCTTCTTGGATAACTAAGAAGGTGCTTGCAAAGTATTTGAATAAAGCAGGGATCAATAAAAGAGAGGTACTACATGATGAAAGCTATTCTATAAGGGATATGTGTAACAAGCTTCGTGGTGATTTTCCTAAAGTATCCTGAAGGTGACTTACATGTACCAACCAAGGATGTCCAAAATGGTTGTTCATCTTGTATCTTGCAATCCAGAACAAGCTGTATACCAGAGATAGACTGAGCAAATGGGTGTCATAACTTGTCAAACATGCTCACTATGTGAAACTGCTTTAGAAAGACACCGGCACCTATTCTTTGAATGCATATACTTAGCAATCGTGTGGCAGAAGCTAATTGTATGACAAGGGATAAGCATGCAAGTATAGGGATAGGAAGATTAGATTACTAAGGCCATTACCCACGCAAATGGGAGGCATGCCCAAACAGAGATTTATCGGATTACCTTAGCAGCTGTTGTATATCAAATTTGAATGGAAAGGAACTATTGAACTTTTCAGCAGAAAAAGAGAAGCAGTATAGATGTTACGAGGATGATTATTCAAGAAATACATTGTAGAAGAAGTATGAAGCTAAGAATGTACAGAACATTGAGTGGATTAAACTTCTACCCCTAGTATAGGCCATGTAACTAGAAATGAGAGGTGGTGAGATGAGATACTTGAATTTTGGGGCCGCCTGTCCAAATTCAGATTTGAAATACTGCTTGTAAATAGATACTTTGGTAAATAATAAAAATTAATTACCAATATATATATATATATATATATATATATATATATATATATATATATATATATATATATATATATATATACTGACATATCAACTTTATTACCGTAAAAATCGAAAAAGATTTGAAAAAAATTATAACTTTAACATATTAGAATTCCTCAACATTGGAATTCTGACAAAGAGGTTAATATTCAACTTTCTGGCAAAATCGACCTTCAAAAGGCAATGCAATAATGGAGAATACAATTTTATGCTCAAATACCTCAAAAACGAATGACGATCGTGGGCTTAAAATGTTCACGAACTTGAGAGAGTGGAGAGCGGAGAGCGGAAGCTGAGAGAGGAAGACTGAGGTTGACCTCAGATCAAAAGAGTAGTATATAACTCTTAAAATCCTTCTACTATATTTTAATTTTAGACCCTGAAGTTTTTAAAATTCTGAAAAGGACCCTAGCCCACTTTAATCCCATCTTTAACAATTTCAGGCGCCGATTATAAAAGAAAAAGAGGGTCAATTCCTCGATTTATGTTTTTTGAGGGTCAGAGCGTCAGTATTTCTATAGTTTTTGACAATTCTTTATGGACTGATTAGAAACAAATTTTTAGATATTCTAATTTAGCTTGTGACCAAACTGACTCATCGGTAGATTTATTCACAATCCGAGCCACCCAAGATGGTAACATTATATGGTCGAATTTGACTACCTAAATATTTACTACTTTTTGATTGCTTTTAATATTTTTAATTTGTGTACTAGAGGATAAAGAGAAAAGGAATTAAAATTTTCATTTACATTGCTTTGTGAATAAAATGACTTGGCCTGTATTGCTTTGTGAATAAATTGTGAATAAGATTTACGGTATCAAAGTAAAATTTCCATTTAGTGTATTGAAATAAAAACAAAAAAACCATAGAGTGTTTAGTCTTCTTCTTCTTTTTTTTTTTTGTGTGACTTGTGAAGGGCATAAGTAGTTTCTCCAAGTTTACTTTATACTAGGTCAGGAAGGAATTTGAAAAGGAAACCAAATCAAATTTACGCTGTATACAATACAACTAAGAAAATATTCATTGGTATGACCAAAATTAGTTGGTAAATTGTATGTCTCCTAATTTCCTTTACAGTTAACTACATTTATGTTTAATGGAAAAAGTACATTTAGATTTAAGTAAGCTCATTGAAATACTCCCTCTGGTCCACAATAAGTGATCAATTTGCCTTAGACACACCTGTATTGGGAAAATTCAAATTTGTACATTGAATTTATTATGTGATGATATGTCATGATACGTGGATCAGTAAAAAAATGACAGCTGGCAGAAAATATTTAAAGAGGCACGAGCTTTAACAGACACGAGCAGAGGTCCAGGAAAGACAGAAGGGATAGGTGCTCGAACCTCTTGATAATTCGAAAAAGCATTGGAGGATTGAACCTAGATAGCAAAAAAGGATAGATACGTATTATTGGTAGTTAATGAGCATTAACTACGGGAAACGTTATAGAATCTGTACTGAACAGTTACGATTATCAATTATAACATCGCATTAAATGTCATTAATTGCCCATAATAACTCCATTATGGGAGGAAAGAAACGTATTACTTAGAAATAGCTATAAAAGGAGAGGAATAAACATTTGTAAGGACATGAAATACTATTGGAATACACTGAATTACCTTGCTTTCTATCTTGCAACTATTCATATCAATTATTCTTATATTTATTTGATTATCAGTAACCCGAGTTCTTCAAATAGCAAGCTTTGACCGAAATTCTTATTTTTTGGTTAAACAAATTGGTTCCGTTACTGGGAATTTGATAATCTATTACTTCCTAAATTAACCTTTTTTCAAATCAATCATGTCAAATGTCAATGACAACAATCAAGGAGACCGTCAATTCCAGGAGAACCAACAAGGCGATGGAACTCCGGTCCTTTCCCCTCAAAATTTTCCTCGACAATCTTGAGAAGGAACTCCTGATGGGTCTCAATCAAATGCAAATGAACAGTTTGAGAATGATGAGTGTAACGACCCGACTGGTCGTTTTGAGCTTTTACACCTGGCTTGTCAGTTCTAGGGCATGACTTTCCCCATATGATGTATTAAGACTTATGTAAATTGTTGGTTTTGGTTTTCAGGGTAATCGGAATAAATTTGGAAGAACAGTTCTCAGTTTGAAGCTTGAAATTTGAAAGGTTTGACCAAGATTTGACTTGTTTGTATATGATCTCAAATCGGAATTTTTATGATTTGGTTAGCTCCGTTAGGTGATTTGGGACTTAGGAGCGTGATCGGAATGCATTTTGGAAGTCTGTGTAAGGTTTAGGCTTGAATTGGCGAAATTGAGATTTTGGCGTTTCCGGTTGATAGGCGAGATTTTGTTATAGAGGTGGGAATAGAATTCCGGAAGTTGCAGTAGTTCCTTTGTGCCATTTAGAATGTGTGTGCAAAATTTCAGATCATTCGGACGTGGTTTGGTTGGGTTTTCGATCAAAAGCGGAATTCGGAAGATTTTAGAAAGTTTGGCTTGAATCCGATGTGTTTTGGGTGATTTGATATTTTTTGAGGTATTTTGAAGATTGGTACAAGTTCGAATAAGGTTTTGGGATATGTTGGTGGCTTTGGTTCTGGTCCCGGGGGCCTCGGGTGAGTTTTGGGTGGTCAATCGGGCCATTCCATGAAGTTAGAACCTGCAGAAAATTGCAGGTCAGTGCTGCAGAAAAATGACCTTCGCGTTCGCGAGAGGGTCCTCGCGTTCGCAAAGGGTCAGTTGAGGAAGATGGAAATTTAGCCTTCGCGAGGAAGGCTCCACGTTCGCGAAGGGCTGGTTGATTGTGCATCGCGTTCGCGAGGAAAGCTCCGCGTTCGCGTAGAGGAAATTGGTTAGCTGAGCTTTAGGGCATTTTATTCATCGCGTTCGCGACGGGCAGGTCGTGATCGCGAAGAGGAAATTTTGGTCAAAGTTTATTTGTGCTTCGCGAACGCGAGGCGTTGACCGCGTTTGCGAAGAAGGATTTTAAGGCCTGGGCAGAATGTTTTAAGAAGGGCTATTCCGCGACTTGGAACCCTTTTACACCATTGTTTGAACGGGAAAAGAGTTTTGAGGCGATTTTAAAGAGAGGAAATCGTTGTTCTTCATTGAGGTAAGTATTTTGGACCCTAAAACTCGATTATTTATGATTAAGGAACAAAATATCAGTGTTTAATTCATGAAAATCAGTAGAAAAAGGGCAGAGTTAGGGCTTGAGATTATGAGACCTTCTAGGGATGATTTGAGGGGTCAAACGAACTCCGATTTTTGAGTTCTTTATATGTATGGACTCGTGTGATGATGAAGAACATTTTGGTATAAAGTTTGTCCAGTTCTGGGATGCGGGCCCGGGGGACGGGTTTTGACTAATTTCGGATTTTGTGCTTAAATTCGATATTTTTCAATTGGAATTCATTCGTTTAGCATAATTTGATGATAAAAATCTGAACTTGGTAGATTTGGAGCACTCAGAAGTTGATTCGAGAGGCAAGCATGTTGCAGAGTAGCTTTTCGGGCTAGTTCGAGGTGAGTAATGATTTTAAATGCTGTCCTGAGGGTATGAAACCCCGGAATTTCACAGCGTACGACTATGTTGAGGTGACTTACACGCTAGATGATGAGCGTGGGGTAGGGCACCATTGGGGATTGTGACTTAGTCCATCCCGAATGATTATGTTACTGTGTATTTGATAGTTACTTGTTTAATATTATTATATTTTGGGCTAAATGCCATATGTGGGCTTCGTGCCAGTTGTTTGAACCCTTATGAGATTTTTAAATGATATTTTCCTCACTGATTGATTTCATACTGGTGCTCAGTCATACTATATTTTTCTAATTTGAAAAAAAAATTCAGCTGTATTATTCTGTTTTAAACACATTAAATGATATTTTCAAAGGTATTTGAGCTGAGCTTCATATTTTACTGTGGCCCGAGGGGCTTATGAGATTCTGACTTAGTAAGGCCGAGGGCCTGTATTATGAGGATACTTTTGGGTTGGGCTGCACGCCGCAGCAATGATATACTGATTATGATAATGAGGCCGAGGGCCTGAGATTTGTATGCCACAAGGTGGCTTGAGATATGATAATGAGGCCGAGGGCCTGAGATTGTACGCCACGAGGTGGCTTGGGATTTGATATGAGGCCGAGAGCCTGTTTATGATGCCACGAGATGGCTTGATTATGCGCTTGGGCCGTAAGGGCCCCCCCCCCCCCCCC
>NW_017674061.1:0-6312 GCF_001879085.1 Nicotiana attenuata | reverse complement strand
GCTCACCGGAGTCTGTACGCCCCCAGTGAGCGCGGGTACCCATTGTGATATGAGATATAGCCCGAGGGGCTGGTATTGTTTTGTGATATAGCCCGAGGGGCTGATTCTGTTGTTACTGTGCCCGAGGGGTAGTTATTATGTGTTTACTCTTTTAGTTGTTTTTTCTGTATATTGTTTAACTGTTTAAATGATGCTTATGAGATTTTACTGCTTAATTATATTTACCGATTTTGTTATGCCTCTTTTAGCTTAATGTTGTGCCTTACGTGGTTTTATATTACTCCCTGCACCTTGTGTGCAGATTCAGGTATTTCTGAACCCTGTAGCGGGTATTGGTTGCTCAGAGGCAGAGTCATCGGAGTTTATGTCACGACTCAAAATCCACTAAGGGTCGTGATGGCGCCGGACATCACTGTCAGGCAAGCCAACCAATTTCTTAATTAAACTCCAATTTTAACAATTTTAAAAACCAAGATATTCCTTTAAATTTCATAAGTAGAAAGATAACTACTTCAATTCAAATTAAATACTAGCAATCAATACAAAATATTTAAAAACCATCCCAGAACCCGGTGTTACAAGTGCATGAGCATCTACTGATAAGGAAATAAAATACAATACAATATCTGTCCGGAATACAGTGGACAGAAAGAAAATTCAATTTGCTGGAAGGGACTTTACTAGCTGCGGGCCGCCTCGAAATATGCAACTCACCTAGTCCCCGAATCATCCGTGCTGCTATGCCCAGTGGGCTGCTAGAGATAAATATACCTGTGCAACAAAAATGCGCGGAAGTGTAGTATGAGTACGTAAACAACGTGTACTCAATGAATATCCCGTCTAATCTCGAAGAAGTAGAGACGAGATGGTCAACTTTGACAATTACTAGAGGTCAATTGACAGTATACTAAAAATGTGAGGAAATCATGGATTTATATAGCAGTCCTAATTCACGAAGCCAGAAAACAGGTAAACTCCTTCAACAAATAATCAAGAAATTTCAAGGTTCTCTTTATTATCTTATCAATTTATATCAAGCCACGAAGGGCACAATTCACATTTAAAATTCTCAAGCAACAATATAACATGCGCAAATCACACCGAGGCAACGGCCCGATCCAACAGAAATAAACTGTGCACTTGCCGAGGGTCGACGGCGCGCCTATAGATGCATCTATTTAATCTGCCGAGGCGTTCGGCCCGTTCCATAAATAAACACATACCCTGCTCGCGAATCATGCATGCGACGCAGGTACACATAGAGATACATGCTCAACCAGTCAATTAAGAACTTATCGGGAATATTTATCCAAATAGAACAATTTCTCTTTTTAACAATTCAGGAAAAATGATGTTTAACCTCCTTTTAAATTCATTTACTAATCCAAGGTGATTTAAGCAATTCAAGCTATCAATAGGTTCATAAATAATCCAAGTATAACATGTTTTTGGGCCCTAACTACCCGGACAATGGCATAATAGTAGCTACGCACGGACTCTCGTCACCTCGTGCGTACGTAGCCCCCGCAAATAGGAGAACATAATCAATTATTTCACCTGTGGGGACAATTCCCTCTTACAAGGTTAGAAAGGAGACTCACCTCGCTCCGAAGGTCCAAACCGGCATTTCACTCCCTTCCGAAGACTCTAATTGATGCACCACGCTCCAAAACTAGCCAACGGTTACGCAAATCCATTAATATATGCTCAATTATTCATTACAATCTTATTTATAGAAATTCCTAACTCCGATTGAAAAGTTGACCAAAACGCCCTCGGGCCCACGTGCCCGGAATCCAAAATTTTTCGAAGATAAAGATTACCCATGACCTTAGGAACTCAAATATATAATTTTTACTAAATTCCATACTCAATATCGTGGTTAAATTCCAAAAATGAAATTTCTAGGTTTTCCACCAAAACCTCAATTTTTCTACATTTTTCCAAGTCTAAATCCATACATAATTGATGTATTTAACTCAATATAGGGGGGTATATCTTACCTTAACGTTGATGACGAAAATCCCCTTTTGAAGCTTCCCAAAATTGCCCATGGCAAGTGAAAAATGAGAGAAGAATGGCCAAAATCCGATTTTTAAAACAATCATTCTGCCCCAGCATTTTTCGCACCTGCGGTCCAACGACTGCTTCTGCGGTTCCGTAGGTGCGGTCCAAATACCGCATATGCGGTCCTCCCTGGGCCACCCCAATCTCGCTTCTGCGACACGCCTCCCGCAGATGCGGTCCCGCTTCTGCGGAACTATGACCGCATATGCGGTTCTCCCCACGATGCCCTCGCCCGCTTCTGCGACCAGATCTCTGCAGATGCGGTCCCGCTTCTGCGGAACCTTGACCGCATCTGCGGCCTTCGAACCTCTGACCAAAAACTGCTTCTGAGGCTCCGTTTCCGCTTCTGCGGGGCCGCTTCTGCGGTTAGCCCACCGCAGAAGCGAAAATACCAGTAACCAGATCCTTCAGCCCTCCTCCAAATTCCAAATTCGATCCGTTAACCATCCGGAATCCACCCGAGGACCCCGGGACCTCAACCAAACCTACCAACCAATCCCAAAACACGCTACGAACTTGCTCGAGGCCTCAAATCACATCAAACNAATGCACAGAAGTGTAGTATGAGTACGTAAACAACGTGTACTCAATGAGTATCCCGCCTAATCTCGAAGAAGTAGAGACGAGATGGTCAACTTCGACACTTACTAGAGGTCATTTGACAATATACTAAAAATGTGAGGAAATCATGGATTTATATAGCAGTTATAATTCATGAAGCCAGAAAACAGATAAACACCTTCAACCAATAATCAAGGATTTTCAGGGTTTACTCATTATTATCTTATTAATTTATATCAAGCCACGAAGGGCAAATTTCACATTTAAAGTCCTCAAGCAACAATATAACATGCGCAAATAACACCGAGGCGACGGCTCGATCCAACAGGAATAAACAGTGCACTTGCCGAGGGTCGACGGCGCGCCTATAGATGCATCTATTTAATCTGCCGAGGCGTTCGACCCGTTCTAAAATAAACACATAGAGACATTCAGTCAGGAAGCCAACATGGGGCAATTGTTCAAAGAAGAACAAATTCTTTTTTAACAAATTACGAAAATGAGGTTTAGATCTTGTTAGAAATTCATTTACCATTTTGATGTGGTTTAAGCAATTCAACTGTCCATAAGATTACAAATATTCAAAATATAACATGCTTTTGGGTCCTAGACTACCCGGACAATAGCATAATAGTATCTACGCACGGACTCTCGTCACCTCATGCGTACGTAGCCCTCACAAATAGGAGCACATAACCAATTAACTCACCTATGGGGACAATTCCCTCTTACAAGGTTAGAAAGGACACTCACCTCGCTCCGAAGATCCATAACCAGCAATCCACGCCCTTCCGGGGACTCCAATTGATGCACAACGCTCCAAAACTAGCCAATCATTACGTAAATCCATTAATATATGCTAAGGTACTCATTATAATCCGATTTATAACAATTCCTAACCCCGATCGAAAAGTTGACAAAAATGCCCTTGGGCACACGTGCCCGGAATCCAAAATTTCTCGAAGATAAAGTTTACCCATGAACTCACGAACTCAAATATATGATTTTTCTCTTAATTCTATACTCAAAATCGTGGTCAAAATTCAAGAACACTAATTTTCTAGGTCTTCCTCTAACCCTCAATTTTCTACCCATTTACATGCTAAAATCTATACATAATCAATGTATTTAACTCATAATAGGTGGGATTAGCTTACCTTATCATTGATGAATGAATTCCTCTCCTGAATCCTCCAAGAATCGCCGCCAAACCAAGAAAATATGAGAGAAATGGCCAATCCCCGACTTTAAAATAACCTTCTACTCCTAGGTCTTTTCGCTTCTGCGACTCCTCCACCGCAGGTGCGGTCCCGCTTCTGCGGAAAAATGACCGCATCTGCGGTCCCAGCCTAGACGCCCCAATCCGCTTCTGCGATAAGCCCACCGCTTCTGCGGATTCCTGACCGCATAAGCGGTCCCTGCTCCCTTCACTCCCAACTGCTTCTGCGGTTCCTTCCTCGCTTCTGCGGGGCCGCTTCTACGGTCCCAATTCCGCAGAAGAGGAAATACCAGCAACCAGCAACTTCAGCCTTCCAAAATACCATTTTCGATCCGTTAACCACCCGGAATCCACCCGAGGCCCTCGGGACCCCAACCAATCATGCCAACCAGTCCCAAAACACATTACGGACTTGCTAGAGGTCTCAACTCACATCAAACAACGCTAAAATCATCATTCGACCTCCAATCCAAGCTTTATGAACTTGAAATTTCAAACTTCTATTTCCGATGTTTAAACCTATCAAATCATGTTCGATTGACCTCAAATTTTGCGCACAAGTCATATTTGACATTACGAATCTATTCCAACTTCCGGAATCAGATTCCAACCCCGATATCAAAAAGTCCACTTCCGGTCAAACTTCTCAAAAACCTTCAAATTTCTATCTTTAGCCAAATGGCTCCAAAATGACCTACGGGCCTCCGAATTCACTTCCGATCGCGCCCCCAACTCCAGAATCACCATACGGAACAATTCACAGTCTCGGAATCCCAAACGGACATTGATAACACTGAAGTGCACTTCAAACCAAACTTATGAAATTTCTTCCAAAATGCCAACTTCCACAATATGCGCCAAAACACTCCCGGGTTATCCTAAACCCAATCCGGGCATACGCCCAAGTCCGAAATCATCATACGAACCTGCTGGAACCTTCAGATCCCGATTCCGAGGTCGTTTACACAAAATTCCAATCCTAGTTCATTCTTTCAACTTTAAGCTTCTGAAATGAGAATTCTCTTTCCAAATCAACTCTGGACTTCCCGAAATTCAATTCCGACCACGCGTACAAGTCATAATGCCCGAAATGGAGCTGCTCATGGCCTCAGGATGCTGAACAGAGCGCTAGAACTCAAAACGACTTGCTGAGAACTACACTGAAGCAGTCTGAAATCACTATTTAACACCTCCTGCACCTTCCCGTGCTACCACAACTCAGTTGAGCGCATTTTCTCGATCTATTCTGAAGATATTTCCTTTTATTCAAGCAGATATGCCTTAGAGCCTAATTCCAACATCCAGAATTCTGTGTCAGGCCTGTTTCCAACATACGAACACCGTATCAATCACCACATGCTGTACCCAAACATGACTGCATAACTTTGCTGAATTCACACCTTGCATCATTTTATTCACCGGACCACAATAACATTTTCTGATCAACTTAGTCGAAATTCCACGAATCTGATGCTCCCATTGCACCCCATGACATACACCGGTCTTACTCTAACTCTTACAATACCGCCACAGCGGAAGAGATGTGCAGAAATTCATAATCAACTGCCGAGTCAACCCATCATTGAGTCTATACTTCTGACAAGAAACATTACCATATTCTGAACCAAATCGTGATCTTTGCTCCTTAATATATTCCATATAGTCAGATTGCACTGATCCCGAATCCAATGATTCCATCTCACCCAGTACGAACCGCTCAGGCAATAAGCCACCCCGGACATAATCAAAAGTCCCATATGATGCCACAACGTTCCAATAGGCTACCAATTAGAATGCGATACCAAGGAAAACGAACTCTGGAAGGAATTACCTAACTCCCGCACTAATGCGGACTTTCCTTAGAAAATAGGAAGCGAGACGCACAAAAATAGCATATAGAAAACTATACTCAACATCACACTGTTGCGTCACGCAACCCGATCCAAACATAGATCTCACATAAGGAGATTGCACATCGAGCTAAATTTGCTCATTACAATAAAATATCGAATTTCGGTCACAAGCACGCTAAGTGCATAATAACATCCCTGAGGAAACATGTAGCGCCATAAGTTACGAAACACAAGCACAACTGAGGTGCAATATATAATCTGAATCCCAAAAGCCATCCGGCTCATATAACATCATCTCTACGCGGACCCTCAACATATAAGCAATTTCTCAAGCCGTCTCACAACTCACACGGCGCAACGTATCACTACACGAAATATCTGACAGCGAAATAACACCCTGACTACTCCTCCACAAGGAGCACATTACTGAAATGAACACAACTGGCCTGACATAGAGCCCATATTCACATTTAAACCCATCCATAGACCTCAAGTCGATCCTGATCATACCAAACTAAGCCAATAACCTTTCAAAGGTCCATACTAGTTTCCCTCTTCTCATAACACACAAGGACACCATCCTGACCGGAGTACTCATCCACAGTCCACAAC
>NW_017674060.1:70583-110029 GCF_001879085.1 Nicotiana attenuata | reverse complement strand
CAAGCACGAGCTGCAGTCATTTGTCGATTGTGTTGCTGGGTATCATCAAATATGGATGGATGAGGAAGACGCTGAGAAAACGGCTTTTATCACGCCATGGTAGATGTATTGTTACAAGATGATGCCGTTCGGGTTAAAGAATGCCGGGGCCACCTACATGAGGGCCATGACTACAATTTTTCATGACATGATACACAAGGAGATCGAAGTATATGTAGATGATGCCCAAGAGAGCCACCGACCACATGGAAGATCTGAGGAAATACTTCAACAGACTGAGGAGGTACAATCTGAAGCTGAATCCCGCCAAGTGCGCATACGAGGTTCCTGTTGAGAATTTACTTGGGTTCATCATGAGTCGCCGAGGAATAGAGCTGGATCCATCAAAGGTTAAGTCCATTCAAGAATTGCCACCGCCAAAGAATAAGAAAGAGGTCATGAGTTTCTTGGGGAGACTCAACTACATCAGCCGGCTCGTAGCTTAATCCACTGTCATTTGTGAGCCCATCTTTAAGATATTGGAGAAAGATGCCACTACTAAATAGACCGATGATTGTCAGAAAGCCTTCGACAGAATCAACGAATACCTTTCAACATCGCTAGTTCTGGTTCCGCCCGAACCAGGCGAACCGCTATTTCTCTACCTTGCAGTATTGGATGGAGCATTCGGTTGTGTTCTTGGGCAACACGACGAAACAGGGAGAAAGGAGCAAGCCATCTATTACCTCAGCAAGAAGTTCACTCCATACGAGGCCCGTTGCTCTCTATTAGAACGTACCTGTTGTGCTTTGACTTGGGTAGCTCAAAAGTTGAGCCATTATTTCTGTGCCTATACCACTTACCTCATATCAAGAATGGATCCGCCGAAATATATCTTTCAGAAGCCCATGCCCACTGGCAAACTAGCCAAGTGGCAAATCCTGTTGAGTGAATTCGACATCGTTTTACGTGACTCAGAAGGCATCAAAGGACAGGCACTGTCGCATCTGGCAGAACATTTCTTGCCGGAAAATTCCGTGGACGGTAGGAATTACGAGGCCTCTAAAGGAACGTATTTTTCTGAGAAGTAGGTATCTGTTCATAGGAGGAGATATGTGCCTGAATCTATATGGTGTGAGAGGGATGTTTTTCGAGTGACGGAAGCAGGCAAAAATTTCTAAAGAGTTGTGCCTGAGCAGTCCTATGTATAGAAACCGGCCAGACATTATCGGTAATCCACCAAGCTCAGTTACGGCCGCACAATGATGCCGAGTACGAAGCCTAATCATTAGGGGCTCAAGTGGCTATTGACATGAACATCCAAGATTGCTGCCTAGTGATTAGCGAGATTCGGATTGTTATCATCAGGTCCGAGAAAAAACAAGAATCTACAGCCTATCATGACCGTCCGAGATGAATGAAGCATGTAGAAGCGGCCAATAAGAACAATCAAGAAGAGTTACTAAGGAAAATATAGAGAAAACAAAAGCAGTGGCGAAGCGAAAAAGCACTCATATGCTTTATGGACGTAACCGGCAGCACAGTTCGCACATCAGCCGGGGGCGGACTCCCTATATGTTGGTTTATGGTACCGAGGCAGTCATTCCCGCCGAGGTAGAAATTCCCTCCCTAAGAATTATACAGGAAGCGGAACTAGAAGATGCAGAATGGGTAAAGAGTCGCTACGAGCAGTTAGCCCTTATAGACGGAAAGAGAATGAATGCAGTTTGCCATGGTCAATTGTATCAGAACACGATGTCCAGAGCCTTCAACAAAAGAGTCAAGCCGAGACAGTTCACGCCAGGGCAGTTAGTACTGAAGAAGATTTTTCCACATCAAGATGAAGCCAAAGGGAAGTTCTCTCCCAACTGGCAGGGTCCATACATGGTTCATCGGGTTCTATTAGGAGGAGCCCTCATACTTGCAGAAATGGATGGAGAAGTCTGGCCAAAGCCAATTAATTCAGATGCAGTCAAGCGTTATTATATGTAATCATTATGATTTCTTTATGATGTAATTTGAACTACGCCTGACCTGATTCCCGTTTAAGAGGGGATACGTAGGCAGCCCTATGGGTTCGGTCAAAATTCAATAAAATCTTCATTTCCCCCGATATTGGAAACTGGGGCAGAATTTTGAGGAGGACCCTCAAAATTTCGAAGTTGATTTTCAGCCGTTCATCGCACGCAGTCGTCAGAAGCACCAGCCCCGTAAACTGGGGCAGAATTTTGAGGAGGACCCTCAAAATTCCGGAGCAAAAGAGGTCGCAATGTCTTGAACCGCGTCGCAGTCGTCGGTTCATCTAAAAGAAAATCATTTTTAATTATGTATTTACAACATATTTTTCTTTTTTACTAAATCATGCGTGACTACTAGCATTGCTTTGTTTAGCGACGCTACCCCAATGAAAGCAAGAGCCGAGTAGGACAAGCGAAGTCCACGGGAAGACGAACTAACCTTCCCCCCTTTACAAAACTCACGACTTTTCTTTGGATGCAGGCACCCCAAGACATAAAATCATCAGATACGATTACATACTCATACTTTTTCAGGAGTACAACTCTCAGAATCATCACTTACTTACAAGTGCTATCCGCACATGACATCCCCAGCAGCCACAATGACACAATCAATTATCAGCTATCATCTATCAGCTAAGAGATTTCGTTACTCTTCACCTTTATTTGCTGCATTGCATAAGGCTACCTTTCTGCCTTCCGAGACTAAGCTCTGTCTCCACTTGCATTTCTCTGCATTGCGTAAGGCTACCTTTCTGCCTTCCGAGACTAAGCACTATCTCCATCTGCATTTTTTTTGCATTGCATAAGGCTACCTTTCTGCCTTCCGAGACTAAGCTCTGTCTCCACTTGCATTTCTCTGCATTGCATAAGGCTACCTTTCTGCCTTCCGAGACTAAGCTCTGTCTCCATCTGCATTTTTCTTGCATTGCATAAGGCTGCGTTTCTGCCTTCCGAGACTAAGCACTGTCTCCATCTGCATTTTCTTGCATTGCATAAGGCTACCTTTCTGCTTTCCGAGACTAAGCATTGTCTCCACCCGCATGGCTGAAAGATCGCCAACTTTACTTAAACCCTGCATGGCTGAAATATCGCCACTTTATCTCTTGCATGGCTGAAATACCGCCACCTTTATTTGAGTCCTGCAATCGGCTTAAAAATCACCATCTTTATTTAAATCTTTACATCGGCTAAAATATCGCCAACTTTATTTAAATCTTTACATCGGCTGAAATATCGCCAACTTTATTTAAATCTTCATATTGGCTGAAAAATCGCCAACTTTATTTAAATCTTTACATCGGCTGAAATATCGCCAACTTTATTTAAATCTTCACATCGGCTGAAATATCACCAACTTTATTTAAATCTTTACATCGGCTGAAATATTGCAAACTTTATTTAAATCTTCACATCGGCTGAAATATCGCCAACGTCATTTAAATCTCGCATCGGCTGAAAGATCGCCATTTATATCTATACTTTACATCGGCTGAAACATCGCCAAATCCTGCATTTCATGGGCTGTAAGATCGCCAAACTCTCCAAAGGCGTCATTGTTCGGAGGCAACATTTTCATAGCCCGAGAACGCCATGCCATGGCCCGAGGACCCTGCTTTTATCTTTTGCATACCCTTATTCAAAGGCATCATAGTTCGGAGGCATCATTTCAAAGCCTGCGAATCCTCTATTATACGCTTCATGGCCCAGGACGTCATGGTCTGAGGACGTCATCCTACCCGTCCAAAGACAGCATTCATGGTCCAACGGGAACCTGCATCACGTTTAAAAATATGTACAATATACGTTCGTATTGCTTATTTGCAGGTACACCGGCTAGCAACGGCTATCACAGCAGGAGCGATCCCGCTCCGGTTCCAATAGCCTATCAGTCCCTGACCATCCTTCCCAACCCAAATATCGCACCCGTCTTTCGAAATCTCCATCGGCATGTTCCGCCGACGGATCCCCGAACTACATATGGCCTGATTCGTGTAAGACCAGGGATATGTAGGCAGCTCAGGAGCAAGAGCTCGGTCAAAATCTTTCAAATCGTTTCTTTCGGTCAAAATTGGCCATCATATCTTTACCCGACAACTCTTTCATCCTTCTCGGGTAAAGAGGGGCAGCTGTTGATACCCAATTTTTCCTTGCATATTTTTATATACTCAAAATATTCTCAAATAGCATGTACATGCATATATAAGCATGCCCAAGATTTTTGGTATTTTTCCCTTATTTTTTTTACAGATTATAAAATCAATTTATTGTCTATTTTAATAGTACAAAATTCAATAACTATTCCCAGACTAGCATTTTTGGTGAATAATTTATTTTTATTCTCATATTTACTCCAAGATATAATTAAGGTAACTTTTTGCATATTTTTTACACATTTGTTTGGTATTTTTTAAGCAAAATTGCATATAATTGCAATTATAGACTATTTTACAATTAACAGCATTTTACAATTATAAATCATTTTTAGTATTTTTAGATTAATATTTATACGTTATTAATTAGTTCAGTACCTTTAATTTGTTTTAAAATCTTTTTTAACTATTTTATAAAATAATAAAAGAAGGAAATTGGCTATTTAACAAACAGCCCTTTATTATTTCAATTTTAGCCAATTTAGCCACACCCCTATCAGATTTTATTGACCCAATACCCAATTAAACTCACCCCAACCCAATCCCTAATATAACCCGGCCCAACCCCGATTTAATCTGAGCCGTTGGTCAAATAAGATCAACAGCCCAGATCTATTTTCCTTAATTAAATCTAACTACCCTCCCCCTGACCACTCAGTCTTCGAGACCGTCTCTCATCTCTCTACTCTCTCTCTCTGTATCTCTGGTCTCTTCTACAAACTTCTGTCTCTTCCATTCTCCGACGAGTCCCTTTATCTTCTCCGGCGACCTTCTCCACCGGAGACCATGGTTTCCTCACCCTCTGCCTCTTATGGTTCGCTTATGCCAGTAATGTCATGCCTAAGGCCCTCGAAGGGCGAGGACCCGTCTACTCACACCCATGGTGTTCCTATTTGCTTCAGGCCTTCGAGGTTTGATTTCGAGTGAGGTCTGTGACCTTTGAGGCTCGAGCCAGTAACGTTTGAGGTTCTTCTTATCTTCCCTGAGGTTTTCTTTGAAACCCTAATGTTTGAAACCTCCAGTTTTTTTAGATTTACAGTAGATCTACGCATATTACGAGTTATTGTGATGTTTCCTTTTAAGACTTTTTATTTTTTTTCTAAACAGATCTTCACTTTTCACTAGGGTTCTGAAACCCTTTCTCAAAATGGTTTTCTTTATCGATTTTTAACACTATCTCATGATTTTCCCTCATATTTACCTTTGTTGAAATCTTTTCCTTACGATTGGGTCAGTACATGTGCTTGATTATGACGAATAGCTTGAAATTCTAGTGATTGTACTCTGTTTTCCCATTAGGGTTTATGGCTCTTCGTCTCCTTTGCATGTATCATGTCTACTCTGTTGATTCATACTAGTATCTGTGTGAAACCCTAATTTTTAGACCTAAAACCCTGAAGGCTGGTGTTTTGCCTGTGTGCTTGCATATGCGCTTATGTTTCACTGATCTTTACCCTATGTTGTTTGTCTTTGGTTTCTTCTTGCCTCCCTGACTCACATGACCCCTAGTGTCATGTACTAGGGTTTCTGAATAGCCTAATGTGTGTTTATTCCCTTTAAATCAGTATTATTTTGCCACTTTGAATCCTTGAATGATTGTGACTGGTACTTTACCGATTTTGTGTATTTTCCTTTGACCATGATACTTGCCTTAGAACTCTTTACTGATTTTATGTATTTTCCTTTAACTGTGATACTTGCCTTAACACTCTTTACTGATTTTGTGTATTTCCTTACTGGTTGACATCTGCCTTAACTGATACTTGATTCCCTGCAATACCAGGGGATCTCTTACTGATTTTCAGAATGATACTCTGCCTTATTTTATACACAAGCATGTCGTCAATTGATTCTCACCTTCCTTAATTCATATGTTCTGTACCTGGTCCTAATCACATGCCTTATTCTTTACTACTCTCTATATGATTGAAATTAGTCTTTCAAATAGTTCTCGTTCCTTATTTGTCACTATGGTAGCCGTTTGAACTAGGACTCCCTAATTAAAGGGGAGTACTTACATTGATTGATTCTAATTGTATTTTACTTCTAAAATTATACTACACTTTACTTCTTACCTTATTTTTCTACTCGTTTTCAGAGTTATAAATACTCTACTCCTTCATTAGCAAAAGGACACATCAGTGAATACTCTCAATTCTACATTCTCTTGTGCTCTTTCTCTCTTTCTCCTTTTACTCTATTGTTGTTCTCTGTTTTTGCCTATTATTAGCCGGCTGTAAGCCAAGGCTAATACTGTGTTATCACTTTGTCTTTGCATCCTGCTCTTTCTCTCTTACTGGTATGTCTTAGTTTCAATTCAAAGCTCCAACAACAATATGATTCTCTATTTGTTTCAGTTCTTATTATTTCTAGTTTGCTTCTTTTTGTGGTTCTCTTGCGAAATCTGTAATTAAAATGCATCACTAGCATGTTATTATGTCTTCCCTTCCCTTTGGATTAGTATACCCCCTTTATGTGTGTTTCTAAGCATGACTTGCATACTTATCCCAAATCCCTATCACCCCTCTATGTGATTGTTCTTCCCGTCTGTTTTTCTCTGACTATGCCATTGAGGGCTATTTCTGAACATGCTTGAGCTAGTCCTAGACCTTTGCTTGGTTATATGTTTTGTCCTATGTGTCCCTAACCCCACTATCCATGTTTGTGTTTGCTGGACCTACCTTGGTTCTGTGGTCTTTGGCTGTGTATGAATCTATTTTTGGAGGTGCTGTGTCTAGGTTGTTGCTTATTACTCTATTCTCTTTTCAAAAAAAATTGTTTTACTAAACAGAATCTCTTCGTCTTACGAAATGTTTTAAGTGAAATTCCTTTCAACACTATTTCTGTCAAAATATTTTCGAACTCTCTTGCACTTCACTTTATTCCTAGATACTTAAGTTCCACCCCCTCAGTGTGAGCACTGCTTTGGGGACCTCCTGAGTATCCTCTGAACTCTGACACACTGAGGTTGGTATTTCCACACTGCACATGTTTAACTCTTGGTTACTAAGTCTGGGCGTGAGCATGGCCCAAGAGCCCTTGAGGTCCTTAGGGATCTTTGGCACATCCCAAGCTATGAAAGGTTATCTTGGCAGTAAGGTTTGGAGGATTTGGGCCTATTGAAGGCTCCCTATAGAATAACTTCTTATTTTTGTTCTTTATTACTATTATTCAGATACTACTGGTTTGTAATAATTTGTAAATGAATGATTGGGGGCTGAATAGTGAACATGGGGGAGGGGATATGCATGTTTATTCTTATGGGTAGAAAACTTGTTCATAAATAGGTTTTATTTTACCTATTTGCGCAATAGATAGCCTGCTTAGCATTAGAAACCGTGCTTTAGGTCTTTCACTTTCATGTATGTTATTATACTCACTTCGTAATCTTAATTATTGACAACAAGCCAAATAAACTGTCATTACTGCATCGACATGTTAGAAATCATGTTTTAGGTACTCCTATGTGCATTAGATATCCTGCCCTTAGGACTTCTTATTCGTTCGAATTACAGTGGTTAATTAACATGTTAGTCTAATAACTTTGCTAAAATATGGCTAAGTGTTTGAAACGTTTCTACAAATGCATTATCATGCGTACCTTAGAAAAATCACAAGCAAATATACATGTCCATTCCTTAAAATAATCAGACAATGCATACGACGCCTAGGCAAACTTTAGGCCTAATAAGAATTGATTAATCGTGTTTAGGACCAACCAACTTCTTTTAATTTCGAACTCTGCCGCTCCCATTCTTGCTTTGATTCTCTGAACTTTACTGCGTTTTTACTAGAACTCCCACCCTACTTTGAAATGATCTCGAAATTGTGTATTTGTTCTACTATGTTTTCTACTGGGTTACCCTGTCTGCCAAGAATCGTGCTATTTTTAATACCTATCCTACGTCTCGTCAAGTTACTATACCTTTAATGCCCTTACTTTATTTTCAAAGTGTGTTTTAACGATTTTGATCCATATTTTCACTAACCCCCTAAACTGCTGTATACTTCTAAATCTCATTGCTGTCTCTAGTCGTATTTCTGAAAATCGAGCATTCTTCAAGTCACATAGTCTTAATTAAGCTTTCTGCTTTCACTGAAACTTACTGTTTTATTTCAACATTCCGGCTTTTTAAACTCTTATTCTTGAGACTTTAAATGTGTTTGAGACGTGCTAATTATGTGTTTACTTGTGGAGGGATCTGTGAGCCTCTATGTGTCTCCCCTTTTGTGCAGTCCTATTTGTTATGTATGTCGCTTAGCATTTTTGCCTTTAAACTTAAGGGTTCAGCCTAGTCCCTACCACATAGGAATAGTGGTCCTAAATACCCTCCAGGACTTATAGAACGGGACGGGTAATAGCACGCGGTAAGTATTCGTGACCAACACACGCGTTTAGTAACCTTTACGGGGTGGGAAGGGTAGAATATGGAGATGATGACCGATGCGCTAATATCTCATGTAGCCCATTTTCTAAGGAGCAATTACTGAGCATTGCATTAATGATCCATATTAATCATGAACCTAGGACCCCTCTCCCTTTGTTTGTTTTCGTCTCTTCTTGTAAAACCATTCAAACCTTTTCGCAAAATCTTTGTCTTCCTTCAAAGTCTTTTTAGCTTATTTGCAATGTTGTATATTTGAATCTTTGATTGATTACATGAAGTCACAATATAGCATGGCCGGGAACCACACTAGTGGATCTTGAGGGGTGCCTAACACCTTCCCCTCGAGATAATTTCTAGCCCTTACCCAAACTCTGGTTTTCCAACTCAAAAACCCTTAGTGTCCTAATGCACTTAATCATTCGGTGGCGACTCTTCAATTCCAAAAAAAACCCAAATCCCAAAAGGGAATAGAGTTGTCCTCCCAAATGTCGTAAACCCGATTTCGCGAGAAAAAGGGGGCGTCGACAGTAGTATATCGAAAAGTGACGAAACAGTGATAAAAGTCCACGAAGGATTCAAGTAGTCGGCATGAAGCCCAAAATATGGAAATAGGCCCAAGTCATGTTAATAATAAACACCTCTCAGCCAAATACGCGGTAAAAACATAAGTCGGGACGGACCAAGTCACAATCCCCAATAGTAAACAACCATGCGCTCGTCATTAAGCGTGTGTTTCACCTCAATATAGCACTACGTTGTGCAAATCTGGGGTTCCAAACCCTCAGGATATCATTTACTATCATTACTCACCTCAAGCCGGCCAAAATCCTAGCTCGCTATGCCCTTGCCTCTCAAATCGGCCTCCTCGCGCGTCGAATCTGATCAAAACCACAACGAATACATCACAATAGGCTAAGGTAACATAACCCAATCGATAAGAATCGAAAAACATCGAAAATCACGAAATTTGCAAAACCCGAACCCCGGGCCCACTTCTCGAATTCCAGCAAATTTTACATCAACGGATTCCTTATCTCTCCACGAGTCTATACATGTCAAAAACTCCCAAATCCGAGCTCAAATGACCCATCAAAACCCAACTTGAAATACCAAAACTCAAGCCCTAGTTCTTCCCCCTTTTTGATAAATTTTCATGAATTTCTAGGTTGATTCTACCATTAAATCATGAATTTAGGTCATAGAACTCACCTCCAATCAATCCCAGTCGAAATTCCCTTCAATTCTCGTCCAAAAGCTCTCAAGGATGTTCAAAAATGGTGGAAAATACCTTAGCTCGCGGAACATAATGAAACTTTAGAACCCTTTTCTGTCCAGACATTTTCGCTTCTGCGATCAATAAACCGCTTCTGTATATTCCGCTTTTGCGGAAATTATTCCGCTCCTGCGGAGTTCCACTATTAGCCAGGACCGCTTCTGCGGCCAAGGTCCGCATCTACGGACTCCGCTTCTGCAGAAATCCCCCAATAGCCAAAATCCGCACCTGCGATGCCCCTCACCACATCTGTGAGACCACATCTGCGGTCCTATTTCTGCAAATGCGGAAATACCAGAACCAGCAAAACTCAGCAATAACACAAGTCCAAAATTCATCCCGATGGCCATCCAAAATCACCCGGAGGCCCCCGGGACCTCAACCAAAAGTGCCAATCCATCCTAAAACATCAGTCGAACTTGCTCCAATCATCAAAATAGCACAAACAACAGCAAAACCATCAAATTACATCGGATTCAAGCCTAAGTTCTTCTAAAACTTCCGAAACGCACATTCGATCAAAAACCCAACCAAAACACCTCCGAATGACCTGAAATTTTGCACACACATCCCAAATCACCTAAGGAAGCTACAGCAACTCTCGGAATTCCATTGCGACCCTCGGATCAAAATCTCACCTATCAACTGGAATTCGCCAAAATACTAACTTCGCCAATTCAAGCCTAATTCTACATCGGACCTTCAAAATCACTTCCGATCATGCTCCTAAGTCACAAATCATCCCACGAAGCTAACCGAATCACCAGAAATCACATCCGAACCCTCTAACTCATAAGTCAATATCCGGTTGACTTTTCCAAACCAAACCTTCCTTAAAGAGACTAAGTGTCTCATTTCCTTCTAAAACCAATCCAAATCAACTCGTTCACACAAGACTCTTATAATGAAGCATAAAGAAGCAGAAAATGGGGAAAACAGGGCAGTAACTCGCATGACGACGGGTCGGGTCGTCACACTATTGGAGATTTTGGAAACCTGGGCCTAATTGAAGGCTCCCTATAGAACAACTTCTTATTTTCTTATTTATTTATGTAATTCATTCATATGGTCTGTAAGAATTTGTAAACGAATATTGGGGTAATTAGTGAAAAGGGATGGATAGTTACATGCTTGTGGGGTAATGCGGGTAGAAACCATGCATATAGGACTCTACATTTTACATTGTTTGCCTTACCATGTTAGAAACCATGCCTATAGGATTTTACTATGCTTGCCTTTCCATGTTAGAAATCATGTTTATAAGTCTTAAAATCAGTTTGACAAGTAGATGCCATGCCTATAGGATATAATTTAACCCGGCTTCTGTTACGATAAGTGTTGCATGTTTTTATTATTTGACATCATGCCTGCAAAGTTTCTGAAATCAGTGTTTAACAACTAGATATCTTGCCTATAAGGAATGTCACCAGAAATTCTGCCTAAACTAGTTTAAATAAATCAATCCAGCCCGCGTTCAGTCACTTCGAAACTGGTTTAATTAATGGTTTATTTTTCCTGAAACGAATTCTTTCAAAAACTACTTTAATCTATTATTAGACAGCATGCCTATAAGGATTAAAAGGCCGTTTGAAAAACCTGCCTTGTTTCACTATATAAAATGTAGTCATCTGTATGCCGCATATAGGCAAGCCCATAGGACGTTTTTCGAATATTGCAACCCTGAAATCGTTTCTGCGACTTAATGTTCTTCGGGTTTAACAAGCTTTTAAAAAAAATCAGTAGGCAATTGACAGGGCTTTACTTCTGAGTTAATAAAAATAAACTGCTTGTCTCCTGTATATTTATTTAGACATCCTGCCTTAGGATATTGTTTAACAAAAAGGCCTTTATTTGTGTTTGAGTCGTGCTATTTATATGCTTTACTTGTGGAGGTAAACTGCGCCTCTTATTTGTTCCTTCCTATTCTTGTTTGCTAAGAGTCTTATGTGTTATTGCGTGTCGCCTTAGTATTTTCACCTTTTAAACCTTAGGGGTCTGTCTAGAACCACCTATAGGTAGAGGTCCTAAATCCCTCCAGGACCATTAAGAAGGGATAGGTAGCAGCATGCAATAGAGATCGCTGACCAACACTCACTTTGCATGACCACCAAGGGGATGAGAAGGGTAGATATGGATATGATGACCGGTGCGCTAATGCCACGCGTAGCCCCTTTATAAGGAGTGATTACCGGTCATTGTAATGATGTGATCCTATAGGTTAACCAACCTAGGACACCCCCCACCCCTCCCAAATTCTCTTTACTTGGAAACTTTACTTTCCCTTTTTACGCACACAACTTGTTTAAATTCTTGTCTTATTATTTGAGTTGTACAATGCCCAACATGTTCTACTTTCAATTATTTGCTTCAACTGTTTGTTTTTTTAATGGACTAATTCGTAAGTATGAGTTCGGCCGGGACCCACAGTTGTGGACCAAGAGGGGTGCCTAACACCTTCTCCTCGAGGTTATTTCGAGCCCTTACCCTAATCTCTGGTAATGCAAACCAATCTAAGAATCGCTCTAGGTGCCCTAACGCACCATGATTCGTTAGGTGGCGACTCTTCAAAAACCCAATTCCCAAAAGGAAATGAGTTATTACCCCCATGAATATCGAAACCCGGACTTCTCCCCGTGAGGAGAGAAAAAAGGGGGCACGACAGCATGGCGACTCTGTTGGGGATAATTAGGCTCTAACCATAACCAACTTGCCCTTATGAATTAGTCCAAGCATGCTTTATCCCGTACCCTCTTCCTTTATTTTAATTTGACTGTCTGTTTTCTTTTAAGCATTTATTGTTCTTTATTCTTGAAACTGACTTGTCTCTTTGTTTTCTTTTCCTGTAACCGTCTTTCAATTATTTAAATACTGTGTTTATTTTTCCTTACGTGCAAATACTTGACTACATGTTATTAACTGCTGCATAAATCATGCTCCACATCATATTCCACTTGTACGTATCAAATCTTATAGCAACGCTTTAATGAGTGGTTGCGCTCTTCCTATTTACTACACTTAAATTCGGAAAAGCTTATTTGCGGTAAAACCAGTCAATCAGTGGTGCAGTCAATGGTTCCGTGCCTTCCCCCTCGAGCTGTCCGCTCGAGGGTACCAGTCTAACACCCCATAGAAACCTTACTCTGGTTAAAATTGTGCATGCATCATGGTCAAACCTAGTTAGATCAGTTATGTTGTCCGCATAATGATCCTTTAAGATAAGCCTTATCCAAAATCCACCGGGTTTTCCATAATCCCAACGGACACAACCAAGTTCTGTGCATTAATTTGGAGAACCAAACTGCCGATATGTTGATAACAAATGTAAAAATAGTCGAGTCTGGTGGGGGTAAGGTCTAACCCTTTTGTTTTGCAGAAAATAAGGCACGAGGTCTCCATCTTCGGTATGGTTAGCACACCCTCACTTTTGCTAGACTGGTGGAGGAATCTTCCATCAGATGACCAAATCAATGAATGGAAAGAGAGGGTCGCCAAATCTAGTGAGAAGCTTGAATATCTGGAATACAGCCTGTTGGAATTGGAAGGAAACGTGAGGAAGAGAGTCAGCGACTGCCAAAACGTTGAGGAAAACGAAGAAGGGCATTTGGCAAAGGCATTCCTGCTAATGAGCCTACGCGAACTGGGGGATTTGATCGACAAGAGGATTCAGCCTGAAGAAAGTCCTTCCGAGACCAAATAGATTAGGTTTACTTGCTTTTCAAATGTAATAAGGCCAAATGCCAGTAGTAACTTATCTTATTATTATCTTAGTGTCGTTTTGGGATTCGTCTGTTTTTACATCATGAAATGAAGCATTTATTGGCATTAAAAGTTCTCCAAATCTATTTGTCGCTAGGCCAACCTCGGGCACAACGGGGCTCCCAAATTGGGACGCGAATTTATATTTCCGCAATATTTGTTTAGATACTGCATACATTTCAGGATCCTCACTGACTTGTTACCTTTTGTTTTATCTTATTTTTTATTATTATTCCCCTCCCCTTAGGTTGGTTCAATCATACTGGCCTCATCAGCATATCACACCAGATCTAGAGGCCCTCTACCTCCTCCTCCTCCTCCAAGCAACACAAAAGGCAAAGGAAAGGCAAAGATGGACGATTTAAGTTGTATTCGAAAGGAGAATATACAGAATGCAGAAACCTCCGACGGTCGTAGTACTCCGGCCCCAAATGATCTGGTTTTAAGACTGGAGCAAAAGATACTGGAACTACAAGGAGAACTTGAGCGGGTTCGCAACTTGGCAAACTTGTCACTCACTCTAAATGTCCCTAACATCAACCAACAAAACATAAAGAACCCAGCACCTCCCCAAAACACACAAAACCAACATCCACAAAACCCTCCTGCACCATATCATTACACAACCCCACCTCAAAATCTCAATCCCTTACCAATACCGGCTCCGCCATAGCAACCCATCAACCAATTCATTACCCGCCAGCCTCTGCTTACAACACTCCCCAAAGCACACCACCACTCATTCCTGATCCACAAAACTCCATCAATCACCATCACTACACCCAAGTTCCTGGCACCCATCAAAGCAACCCCATCTATGTGGAAACCATACCTCATTCCACCCAACCAATCTCCTATACATCGGAACACTCCGAAAAGGATTTGCTCATCAAAAACATGGCTGAAGAACTCAAGAAGTTAACAAGCCGAGTTCAAGGTGTTGAGGGCAACAGAGGAATAGAGGGTTTGAACTATGAGGACCTATGGATACAGCCGGATGTCGAACTACTAGAGGGGTACAAACCTCCCAAGTTCGAAATGTTTGATGGTACAGGTGATCCCAGGGTTCATCTAAGGACTTATTATGACAAACTTGTCGGGGTCGGGAAAGCTGAAAAAATCCGAATGAAGCTCTTTATGAGGAGCCTTACTGGGGACACGTTGTCTTGGTATATCAGCCAAAATCCCAAGAAGTGGTCAAATTGGGTAAGCATGGCGTCGGATTTTATAGACCGGTTCAGGTTCACTACAGAGAATGCACCGGATGTCTTCTACATTCAAAATCTTAAGAAGAAACCTACTGAGACATTCCGTGAATATGCTACTCATTGGAGGTCGGAAGCGGCCAAGGTCAGGCCATCTTTGGACGAAGAACAGATAAACAAGTTCTTCGTCAGAGCACAGGACCCGCAATATTATGAGAGGCTGATAGTTATCGAAAATCACAAATTCTCTGACATCATCAAACTCGGAGAAAGAATTGAAGAAGGGATCAAGAGCGGAATGGTAACAAACTTCGAGGCTTTGCAAGCCACGAATAAAGCACTACAGTTAGGTGGCATATCGAAGAAGAGAGATGTTGGGGCAGTAATGGTAGCCCAGGGCCCAAATCTCCACTTGTCTATCAAACACCTCCACCCACATTCCAAACACCTCCACCCACATACCAGGCATCATCGCCCACATATCAACCTTGATCTCCCAGATACTCCCAACCAGCCTCTGTCCATCACACCCATAACTCCCAACCATCCCACTTCCAGTCACCACCAGCTCGCCAAAATTATCCAAGACCATAACCAAACTTTGACCGCAAGCCACCCAGACAATATACCGCCATTGCTGAGCCCATCGACCAACTATATGAAAGATTGAAAGCCGCCGGTTACGTCACTCATGTTCCCGCTGTGGCATTAGAAAATCCATCCCAATGGGTCAATCCGAACAAAACTTGCCGTACCATTGCGGTATAAAAGGTCACACCACTGCTGAGTGCCGGATATTGAAGGATAAGATCTAAACGCTAATTGACAACAAGGTCATACAAGCAAAGGAAGTTGCACCTAATGTTCGCAACAATCCCCTCCCTGATCACAGAGGTGATGGTATACATGTGATAGAGACAAATGAAGAATGGGACCCTGAGGGGTCTATCGGGCTTATTCGAGAAGGCGATGACTCTAAGGTTGCAGTCACACTTACTCTTATTGTGGTTCAAACTCAGGCACCAATCAAGGTTGAGGTAACTGCATCAGTGCCATTTGAGGTGGTAGTGGCTCTGCCCGCAGCCACCCCCACTCCATTTGAAGTAGAAGTGGTCACATCCTTCACTGTGACAGTATCAACCACACCCCCATTCAACTCAAAAGCAATACCCTGGGATTATGTTGTTGAGGCTCGGCGGAAAGGGAAGGCCAAGGTAGAGGAATCTGACGTGGCACAAGGAATGACTAGAACCGGAAGAGTCTATATACCTGAACACCTGGGAGGTTCGAGTAGGGAGGCCACTACTAGGCAGCCTATCATTGAGACCTGGCCAGACGACCTGTGGAGGAAAGTACAGGCAAAGGATTACTCTGTTGTTGACCATCTGAACAAAGTCCCTACTCAGATATCTATCCTATCACTATTGCAGAATTCAAAGGCACAGAAGAACGCCATAATGAAAGTGTTGAGTGAGGCTTACGTACCCAATAACATCACCGGCGAAGAAATGGCCAACATGGTTGGGCAAGTACTAGAAAGTCATAAGATCACCTTCCACGAAGATGAGCTACCAGCCGAGGGAAAGAATCACAATCGAGCATTACATATTACGGTGCAATTTGAAGACAAGTTCATTGCCAGGGTCTTGGTTGATGGAGGTTCGAGCCTAAACATTTGTCCATTGGACACTCTGAAAAGGTTGGACAAAGGTTTCCATGAGATACGGGCAGGAAGCATGAATGTGAAGGCTTTCGATGGGTCCCAGAGGGCCACGATCAGGGAAATCAACCTTTGTTTGCAAATGGGGCCAACTTGGTTCGACGTTGAATATCAAGTACTTGACATACCAGCCTCATATGACCTTCTGTTGGGCCGGCCATGGATCCATGCTGCTGGAGCTGTGCTTTCCACGCTACATCAAGCCGTGAAGTTTTAATGGAACCGCCAAGAGGTAATCATTCATGGAGAGTGAAGTAACCCCATCTATACTAGTCAGACCATCCCGGCCATTGGACATAGAAGAAGGCTAGGAGGGGAAACCTACCATTACATCGAACGGGTCAATGTTGTCGAGAAGGAAAAGTGATGGACTAACAAGATAGAAAGTATATTAGCATGCTCTGGATATGAACCCGGCAAAGGATTGAGAAAGAACCTCCAAGGTATCACCAAACCGATACAGCTGAAAAATCATGGTACTACCTTTGGACTCGGGTACCAGTACACATGGCAAGAATACAGGAATTGGTCGCCTCCGTGGCGCGGACCATATCACCCACTTGAGCAGCAAGTGCCACGTCTTGAACAAGCTTCTCACCAAGCTGACACAATATGGGGGACTGTCGAGGAAGAAGAACTAGGTGGGTTGAAGAATTTGTTCTTGGAAGATGAGGACATGGACTGCAGTGCCATAATTGAGGAGGAGGAGGAAGAAGGCCTCACCATTCAAACTATGGAGAAGGGAGCTATTCTCAGGAACTGGACCGCCACACCATCCCGAGCCCACCGAGTCCCTGGGTAGCCTGGCAGATTTTACTTCTATAGTCGTTCTAGGCATTTAAGATTTCCAGTAATTTTGTTTTAAGTCTTAATTGTTTCAAAATAAATGCTCGATCCATCGAGCCAAGCTTTGTCTGAACAATTTTCTCAGTTTTAATCAAATGCATTTGTCCTTTATCATTATTCTTTACTATTTTTTTATGTTTTTCCCTTCTACAGTATTATTATTACTTTTTCCGATGAACCAGTGACTGTGACATGTAATGAGGCAACACAACATGAGGATAGTGGTTCAGAGGAAGAAGACGAGATACCCGAGGAAATTGTCAGGGAGGTTGAAAATTTTAAGAATAAGCCTAAGTCCAATCTGGACGAGATCGAAGCAGTAAATTTGGGAGACGTCGAGAACGTCAAGGAGACCCGTATCAGCATTCACTTGTCACCAATAGAGAAAGAAGAGTATGCCCGGTTCCTAAAAGAGTATGACGACATTTTCGCATGGTCATATGATGACATGACCGGTTTGAGAACTTCCATAGTGGCTCACAAGCTGCCTACTAATCCCATGTGTCCACCAGTCAAGCAGAAACTCAGAAAGTTCAAACCAGACATGAGCCTGAAAATCAAGGAGGAAGTTACCAAGCAGATCAAAACCAAAGTTCTCAGGGTGGTTGAGTATCCGGCTTGGTTAGCTAACATTGTGCCGGTTCCAAAGAAAGATGGAAAGGCCAGAGTATATGTTGACTATCGGGATTTAAACAGAGCAAGTCCCAAGGACGACTTCCCACTGCCAAATATACACATCCTGATCCATAATAGCGCCAAGCACGAACTCCAATCCTTTGTAGATTGCTCCGTGGGTTATCACCAAGATTTGGATGGATGAAGAAGATGCAGGGAAGACAGCTTCTATTACACCATAGGGTGTATATTGTTACAAGATGATGCCATTCGATTTGAAGAATGCTGGGTCCACTTACATGAGAGCCATGACAACCATCTTCCATGATATGATACACAAGGAGATAGAGGTATATGTGGATGACGTCATCATCAAATCCAAGAGGGCCGTAGACCGCATAGCAGACTTGAGAAAATCCTTCGACAGACTCAGGAGGTACAACTTAAAACTAAACCCCACCAAGTTTGCATTCGGGGTTCCCGCAGGAATGTTATTGGGTTTCATTATTAGTTGTCGAGGGATCGAGCTAGATCCGTCTAAAGTCAAGGCTATTCAGGAGTTACCGCCGCCCAGGAGTAAAATGGACGTGATGAGCTTCCTAGGGCGTCTCAACTATATCAGTCGCTTCATAGCACAGTCCACAGTCATATGTGAACCCATCTTCAATATGCTAAGGAAAGATGCCCAAACAAGCTGGACCGAGGATTGTTAGAAAGCCTTTGACAGAATCAAAGAGTACTTATCCACACCGCCAGTGCTGGTCCCGCCAGAGCCGGAGCGACCTTTGCTACTTTATCTATCGGTATTGGATGGGGCCTTCGGATGTGTTTTGGGACAACATGACAAGACAGGAAGGAAGGAGCAGGCCATATACTACTTGAGTAAGAAGTTCACACCTTACGAAGCACGGTACTCTCTGCTTGAACGCACTTGCTGTGCTTTGACCTGGACAGCTCAGAAATTGAGGCATTACTTATGTGCCTACACTACATACCTCATATCCAGGATGGATCCTCCGAAGTAAATATTCCAGAAACCCATGCTGAAGGGAAAATTGGCCAAATGGAAGATACTATTAAGTGAGTTCAATATCGTCTACGTAACTCAAAAGGCGGTCAAAGGACAAGCATTGGCAGATCACCTTGCTGAAAACCCGGTGGGAGGAGAATACGAACCCTTGAAAATGTATTTTCCTGACGAAGAGGTATCATTCGTGGAAGAAGACATTACTGAAACATATGATGGTTGGAGGATGTTTTTCGATGGAGCCGCAAATTTTAAAGGAGTGGGCATAGGAGCAGTTCTGGTATCAGAGGCGAGTCAGGACTATCCAGTATCTACTAAACTCAGATTTCCCTGCACTAACAACATGGCGGAGTATGAAGCCTGCATATTAGGACTCAACATGGCAATCGACATGAACATTCAGGAGCTGCTGGTGATCGGAGATTCAGATCTGCTTGTGCACCAAGTACAAAGAGAGTGGGCCACCAAGAATTCCAAGATATTGTCGTATCTGCACCATGTGCAGGAATTGAGAAAGAGGTTTACAAAGATAGAATTCCGACATGTGCCCTGAATTCAGAACGAGTTTGCCGACGCATTGGCCACTTTGTCATCCATGACTCAACATCCAGATAAGAACTACATTGATCCCATTCCGGTAAGGATCCACAATCAGCCGGCATATTATGCTCATGTCGAGGAAGAGGCGGATGGAAAGCCTTGGTTCCATGACATCAAAGAATACTTATCAAAAGGAGAATACCCGGAGCATGCAAATCACACTCAGAAACGCACACTCCGGAGACTGTCAAATCACTTCTTCCACAGCAGAGGGAACTTGTATAGAAGAACTCCTGATTTGGGTCTACTAAGATGTGTTGACGCAAAGGAAGCTTCTAAGCTACTTGAAGATGTGCATGCAGGGACCTGTGGTCCACACATGACTGGTTTCGTCTTGGCTAAGAAGATACTCAGGGCAGGGTACTTCTGGATGACCATGGAGACGAATTGCATTCAGTATGTACGCAAATGCTTTTGATGTCAAGTGCATGCCGACATGATAAAAGTGCCGCCAAACGAGCTCAATGCAACAAGCTCGCCTTGGCCATTCGCCTCTTGGGAAATGGATGTTATTGGTCCAATTGAGCCCACTGCTTCAAACGGACACAGGTTTATTCTTGTCGCCATCGGTTACTTCACAAAATGGATCGAAGCTGCATCTTACAAAGCCGTAACCAAGAAGGTCATCGCAGATTTTGTCAAGGATTGTATTGCTTGCCAATTCGGAGTTCCTGAGTCCATTATTACTGACAACGCCGCCAATCTCAACAGTGATCTGATGAAAGCTATATGTGAAGCTTTCAAAATCAAGCACAAGAATTCCACAGCCTACAGAGCTCAGATGAATGGAGCCGTAGAAGCCGCCAACAAAAACATCAAGAAGATACTAAGGAAAATGGTAGAGAACCACAAACAATCGCACGCGAAGTTACCCCTTGCCCTGTTGGGGTACCGCACCACGGTTCGCACATCAACCGAGGCAACTCCCTACATGTTGGTTTAAGGTACCAAGGTTTTCATCCCAGCAGAGGTGGAGATTCCTTCTGTAAGAGTCATTCAGGAAGCTCAACTCAAAGATGCAGAGTGGATAAGGAGTCGCTATGAACAATTGGCCCTTATCGATGGAAAGAGGATGAATGCAGTATGTCACGGCCAACTTTATCATAACAGAATGTCCAGAGCTTTCAACAAAAGAGTCAAACCAAGGTAGTTCACATCAGGGCAGCTGGTATTGAAGAAAATCTTCCCGCATCAAGATGAAGCCAAATGAAAATTCTCTCCTAACTGGCAGGGTCCATACATGGTTCACAAGGTACTAACAGGGGGAGCACTCATACTCGCAGAAATGGACGGGGAAATTTGGCCAAAACCAATTAATTCAGATGCAGTCAAAAGATACTATGCTTAGATTATTTTAAATTTCTTCATCTGATGTAATTGAACTACGCTTGACCTGATTCCTGTTTAAGAGGGGATACGTAGGCAGCCTTATGGGTTCGGTTATATCATAATAAAATTTTCATTTCCCCCCAAGATCAGAAACTGCGGCAGAATGTTGTGGAGGACCCTCAAAATTCCAGAGCAAGTCCAGCCGCGCCAACATGTATCAGATGGTCAACAATCAATTAGGAAACTGGGCAGAATTTTGAGAAGGATTCTCAAAATTCCGAAGGGAGTCCAGCAGGGCCTATTGTCTGCAAACGGTCAGAGATCATCCACCAAACTAGGGCGGAATTTTGAGGAGGACCCTCAAAATTCCGATATGAGAGAGTTGCAATGTCTCTGAAATGTATTACAGTCACTAGTTCATCTAAAATAATGTGATATTTCACTGTGTTTTTTAATGATAACTCTATTTTTCATCATCAGTCAAGTATCACCCAGGGGAACTCGAAAGTCTTGCAGAATGGAGCAAAGCAAAGCCAGCCAACAGAAGCACGAACTAACCTCCCCCCCCCCCCCCCCCACACAAAACTTACAATCTTTCTTTGAACACAGGCACATCTGACGTAACGGTAACATCCACGTAGCAAGACCGCTATCAATCACCGAATACATCTCTAGCTAAGACATATGCTACCCTTATTTGCTTCTTGCTCTTTGCATGGGACTAATCCTTGTCCCGCACATTTTCATGAGTCTAATCCTTCACTCCCTATTTGCATGAGTCTAATCCCTGACTCCATGAGGCTAATCCTTGCCTCCATACTTGCATGAGGCTAATCCTTGCCTCCATACTTGCATGAGGCTAATCCTTGCCTCCATACTTGCATGAGGCTAATTCCTGCCTCCATACTTGCACAAGTCTAATCCCTGACTCCCTATTTTGCATGAGTCTAATACTTGACTCCATGAGGCTAATCCCTGCCTCCATATTTGCATGAGGCTAATCCTTGCATCACCGTCTACATGGAACCAAACACTATCCCTCCTTGCACAAATATTGCTCTATTTTTTAGTACTATTTATTTGCTTTTCGATCGAGCTAAGCTCTGCCCTCCATTTCACAAGACTAAGCCTTGTCTTGTTAACATCATACTATTGCATACCATGGGCTGGAATATCACCAATCTATCCAAAGGCGTCATAGTCTAAAGGCATCATCTTCATAGCTGGAAGACACCATGCCATGGCCTGAGGATCTCTTAAAATTGCATATAATTATTCAAAGGTATCATAGTTCGGAGGCACCATTTTCATGGCCCAAGAACATCATTTCATGGCCTGTGAATCCCTCACTAAAAAATTCATGCCCAGGACGTCATGGTCTAAGGACGTCATCTTTAATTGTCCAAAGGCAACTTTCATGATCCAAAGGGAATTTGCATCATGTTTAAATTTTTGCAAATACGTGTTCGTAGCATCTTTTATCTACAGGTAACCAGTAAGCACGCTATCCTAGCAGGAGCGTTCTTGCTCCAGTTCCCTCCAACTGTCACAAACCGTAACCGCTCCCCTAGTTGCTTCGGCATCGCGTGTCCGTTCTTGCAACAATTTCATCGGCATATTCCGCAGATGAACCCAGAACTACACATGGCTTGATTCCTATAAAACTAGGGATATGTAGGCAGCTGGAAGACCGGAGTCCGGCCCCGTCTTTCAAAACATCTCGTCCGGTCAAATTTGGCCATCATTTCTTTACCCGGAAACTCTTTTATCCTTTCCGGGTAAAGAGGGGCAACTGTTGATACGCAATTTTTCCCTATATTTTTTATATATGCATACATACCTTCAAAATAGCATCTATATGCATATATAAGCATGCACAAGGTTTTTATAATTTTTCCCATAATTTTTAAGGATTTAAATTGATATATCTCCTTCCCTTTTATTCATGAAGTCCGCAATAATTATCCCTTAAATTATTATTGTGATGATTTAGTCATTTAATTTCTATATTTGTGCCAAAATATGGTTAAAATATTTTTTCAGCATTTTTATAATTGCATTTTGTATTTTTAAAGCTAAATTGCATATAATTGCAATATTAGCCCCATTAATGTATAATTACATTTACATGCATAAAATCGGTCTCCTATATTTTTAAAATGTTAAATCTATTTTAAATCATTTTAGTACACAAAATTATTTTCCAGAAATTTTTTATTATTTATTATAAATTATATGGGAAAAATTGGCTATTTAAAATATAGCCAGATCTGCATTTCAATCTTAGCCCAATTTAAAGCCAACCCCAGCCCAATTTCTAACCAAACTACCCGACCCAGACCCTAAACCCGCCTACCCTTAGATCAAAGGCCCTCATCCGTTCATTCCTTTTTTATCCTAAAGGACCTCTAACCCTACCTCATTCCACAGAGACCGCCGCCTCTGTATTCTCTCATCTCCTCTCCTCTCTCAACCACTCAACCTAACCCTCGCTCCTTCAACCGTCGACCTTCTTCTCCGGTCTTCTCCGGTGATCTCCCGTCAACTCCTAAGCCTCCAATGGCCCCTCTAATGCTATGCTTGCCTTCTCTAAGTTCATCAAGGGCCCTGGGCGACTTGCATCTAGGGTTTGTTATTTGATTGTTCATGGCTACTCCAGTGTGATTTCGAGCAAAATCACACTGTATTTGGCACGATCTTTGGGACTCTAGACAGGTTCTTTCACCTCTCCTTGGGTTTCTTTTGAAACCCTAATTTCTGCCTATATCTCTTAGATCTGTACGTTTTTAAAACGATTCGAGTCTGTCTCTTTGATGTTTTACACTGCTCTTGCATCCCTTTTACAAGAATCATCGATTTCAAGGTGTTTCCCCCTTCTTCTAAAATTAGGGTTTTCGGAACTTTTTCTAAAACTTTGTTTAAACTGATTCTTTATGTTTAAACTTCTATCTCTTGCATATTTTGATTGTTTCTATGATCTTACTGCTTTTTCAACTCGCCTATGTTAAAAGCCTTAATTTTTCTAGATTTCCTTTGTTTGGTCCTGTGTGTTAGCATGACTACTCGATTCTTGTTTAAGTTTCTGTGATTACCTTGCCTCGAATGTGTTCTTACTGAGCTTTTTGCTTAACTTATACCGCCTCTATGTGATTATGTTCATCTTGATTTTCCATACATGCCTCTTTCTATCAATACTATTTAACCTGCATATTTGCTGTGTCTGATTGCTCTTACTCTATTTATATGCTGAATACTGAATCGTGACTCCCTCTTGATTGATTCTGGATTTCCTATTTTTGGGTTTGATTGAAAGACCTTCCTTTAAACCCTCAATTTCGACCCCTTCTATTCAAATTAACAGATTCACCTACCTTGTCTGCTGTGGTACTTTATTCTTACTGACTATTTCCTTAATTAGAGTGTTCTAAACTTAGCCCTAATTGTTTACCCTATACTTACTAAATTTGAATCTTTCCTTATTAGTCATACACTGATTTCTTTCCTTAATTATTACTTGTTCTTACCGTTTGAATTAATTCTCTTAACTTAAGGGGGTACTTGTCCTGATTTTGCTCCAATTGATTCTGAGTTCCTTAATTACTATGCTACTATGATTTTTACCTTATTTGTTATCTAATTTCGAACTACTATATATACATACTCTCTCATTAACATAGACACGAACTTTTTGGTTCAAAATCTCTCTCTCTCATACTTAAACTTTCTGCTCTTTCTTTTTGCTACTTGCTCTTATTCTGAGTTAGCCGGCTGCAAGCCAAGGCTAACTATTGTGCTCTCCTGCTCCTTCACTTTTTCTTACTGTCTTCTTTACTGGTATGTTCTAATTTCAGTTTAAGTTCCAAAAACAACATGGTTCTTTATTGCTTCAGTTCATCCTGTTTCTAGTTTGCTTCTACTTATGGTTTTGCTGTGAAATTTGCAATTAATATGATTACATGACTAGCATATTATGAACCCCCCTTCCTTAGGATCAATATGAGCATGTTACCCCCCTTTATGTAGTATGTTTGCACTATCTGTTTTCTGGTATGAATCCCCTCTATGGAGTCTGCACTCCTGACTTATATGGTTCTGGGATTGGTCCTAAATCATATGGACCCTATACTAAACTCCCTTAAGTATTGCTGGTTTTGTGACTATATCTGAACAGTTGTGACTGAGCATGTTGTACCGATTCCTAAGACCTTTTTTGTTGTTTGTTTACAATCATGCGTTCTATGTGTCCCCAATCCCCATCACCCTTGTGTGTAGGATCTTTCCTCCTGTTTTGGTCCTGTGAATATTGCTGATGTGATTTTGGACTCCATGTTTGATTTACTGTTGTCTAATCCTGTAATTATCTCCTTTCAAAGTTGTTTTACTGCATGACTCTCTCTTTTACTCTACAAAACTGTTTCAATCAAGTCTTTTTTTAACATTATTTCCTTACTAAAACCCTTTCAAAATATGTCAAGCACTCCCACTCTACTCCTAAGTCAATAGGTTCTGCCCTCTCCAGTATGTGTACTACCTTGGGATCCTCTTGAGAACCCTCTGAACTCTGGCATACTGAGGCTGGCACATCCACACTGCACTTATTCGATTTGGTTACCAAGTTTAGGTGTAAGCAATGCCCGGGATCCTTGAGATCCTTAGGGAACTTTGATGCACCTAGACTATGACATTGTCTATGGAATTTGGACATTTGAGGCTATTGGAGGCTTTGGAAACTTGGGCCTAATTGAAGGCTCCCTATAGAATAACTTCTTATTTTCTTATTTATTTATGTAATTCATTCATATGGTCTGTAATAATTTGTTAACGAATATTGGGTTAATTAGTGAAAAGGGGTGGATAGTTACATACTTGTGGGGTAATGCGGGTAGAAACCATGCCTATAGGACTTTACATTTTACTTTGTTTGCCTTACCATGTTAGAAACCATGCCTATAGGATTTTACTATGCTTGCCTTTCCATGTTAGAAATCATGTTTATAAGTCTTAAAATCAGTTTCACAAGTAGATGCCATACCTATAGGATATAATTTAACCCGGCTTCTGTTACGATAAGTGTTGCATGTTTTTATTATTTGACATCATGCCTGCAAAGTTTCTGAAATCAGTATTTAACAACTAGATATCTTGCCCATAAGGAATGTCACCAGAAATTCTGCCTAAACTAGTTTAAATAAATCCATCCAGCCCGCGTTCAGTCACTTCGAAACTGGTTTAATTAATGGTTTATTTTCCCTGAAACGAATTCTTTCAAAAATTGCTTTAATCTATCATTACACAGCATGCCTATAGGGATTAAAAGGCCCGTTTTAAATACTTGCCTTATTTCACTATATAAAATGTAGTCATCTGTATGCCGCATATAGGTAAGCCCATAGGACATTTTTCGAATATTGCAACCCTGAAACCGTTTCTGCGACATAATTTCTTCGGGTTTAACAGGCTTTTAAAAAGAATCAGTAGGCAATTGACAGGGCTTTACTTCTGAGTTTATAAAAATAAACTGCTTGTCTCCTGTATATTCATTTAGACATCCTGCCTTAGGATACTGTTTAACAAAAAGGCCTTTATTTGTGTTTGAGTCGTGCTGTTTATATGCTTTACTTGTGGAGCTAAACTGCGCCTCTTATTTGTTCCTTCCTGTTCTTGTTTGCTAAGAGTCCTATGTGTTATTTCTTGTCGCCTTAGTATTTTCACCTTTTAAACCTTAGGGGTCTGTCTAGAACAACCTATAGGTAGAGGTCCTAAATCCCTCTAGGACCATTAAGAAGGGACAGGTAGCAGCATGCAATAGAGATCGCTGACCAACACTCGCTTTGTATGACCACTGAGGGAATGGGATGGGTAGATATGAATATGATGACCGGTGCGCTAATGCCATGCGTAGCCCCTTTCTATAGAGTGATTATCGGGCATTGTACTGATGTGATCCTATAGGTTAACCAACCTAGGACACCCCTCCCCCCCTCCCAAATTCTCTTTTCTTGGAAACTTTACTTTCCCTTTTTACGCACACAACTTGTTTAAATTCTTATCTTATTATTTGAGTTGTACAATGCCCAACATGTTCTACTTGCAATTATTTTCTTCAACCGTTTGTTTTGTTAATGGACTAATTCGTAAGTATGACTTCGCCGGGACCCACAGTTATGGACCAAGAGGGGCGCCTAACACCTTCCCCTCGAGGTTGTTTCGAGCCCTTACCCTAATCTCTGGTAATGCAAACCAATCTAAGAGTTAATCGCTCTAGGTGCCCTAACGCACCATAATCCGTTAGGTGGCGACTCTTCAAAAACCGAATTCCCAAAAGGAAATGAGTTATTACCCTCATGAATGTCGAAACCCGGACTTCTCCCCGCGAGGAGGGAAAAATGGGGGCGCGACATAGAGTCATAAAAGTTATGGATCCGATGGGCAAAGTCTTTAAGCAACAGGTTGCTTATGATTGGATACCTGAATATTGCCACACTTGTCTTCAAGTTGTCCATAGTTGCAGGACAACACAGACAGTACTTGAAGGCAAACAGAAGCAGCTAAAACCAAGGATTGAATGGAGGAGAAGAACAAAACCAGACAAGGTGGAGAAAGGTGAAAATGAACAAACTAAGAGTATGATACACACTACAAGAGCAGTTGATGAGGCTGAGAAAACAACAGAATGGGAGCTAGCTAAGAGGAAATCTGCAGCAAAAAGTGGACAGTCGAACATAAGAGGAGATCATGGCATTAATGTTGTGAATGGTTTTAGCTCACTCAGCTATGAGATAGCAGATATAACAGTGGAGAAAGGCCAATGTAGCTACCAGGGTGATACTGGTGACCCAAAACCAAAGCAACCAAATAAATGAGAATTATATCTTGGAATGTGAGGGGTGTAAATAAAGTTTATAAGCAAAAAGAAGTAAATAAGTTCATTATAAATAATGATGTAGGACTGATAGCTATACTGGAGAATAGAGTAAAGGGGGAGAATGCTAGTAGAGTGATAAATAAGATTGCAGCAAATTGTAGATGGGGTGAAAACTATTCTCATAGCTCTAAAGGGAGAATATGGATTATTTGGGATCCATACATAGTGAAATTTGAAGCAACAAGCATGAGTGCTCAGGCCATTCATGGTATAATTAGTATCTATCAGTTGCAACTAAGATTCAATTTGACAACAGTTTATGGAATGCATATTATTGTGACGAGGAAGGACCTATGGGAGGAATTGAAAAGTGTCAATAATTTTGTTCAAAGACCATGGCTAGCTATTGGAGATTTTAGTGGTATAACTGACATAGATGACAGACAGTTTGATAATCCAGTTCAGGAAAATGAGATCAAGGACTTCAATGGTTTTTTGCAAGCTAGTGGCATGACTGAACTACGTACAGTGGGTAGAAGATTCATATGGTCAAACGGGCAAATTTGTAGTGGGATAGACCACTACAAGAAAAAGGCTTATCTATGACCAACAATTAGCGACAAGTCAAAAATCTGGTCCTAAATAAAAGCATATTTATAAGGTCCAGATTTTCTTTTGGTCCCTAATTTTTGAATTTATGTTTTTATTTGACGAAGGGACAAAATATGATCCGTATAATTATCAATAACTAGTCCCTAATTATCTAAATCAAGCGGGTATAAGCGCCAAATATATTTTGACTTCAAAAAAGAATGGAGAAATAAAATTAAAATCTAAAAAAGCATTCTCTCTAAAACATAACTTTCCGCCTCTCAAAATCCTTAAACCTAATTTTATCTGAGAAAAGTCTAAGTGAGAGCAAACACCATTGGGCCTTTTGCAGCGGAGCTATCGTCTATTCTCTTTATCTAAAATTGTTGCCCCTTTCTCGTTTTCTCAAGTCTTAATCTTCATCTCCGTTGTTTGCCAAAACCAATTTTCGACAAATTAACTCTAGATACTTGTTTCCTTCACCATTGTTGGACCTAGGGTAATAATCCTAGCATCCTTTGAGTATAACAACTAGCTTTAGTTTTTATATTTTTTGGATATGATTTTCTCACCTATCATGTTCTCCAGCGTGTACACTTGACCGTGTGCCTAGAACTCGCCGGAATCCTTCTTGCCTACTCTGTCGCCATTGTCAGGAAGCATGTAGATTCATATATTCAAAGAGAGCTTCAGGTGCGTCCTTGGTCTAATTTCAAACTATGTATGTTCTTCTTGCTCTTGTTGTGATACTTAATTTGTGAAGATTCATCTATAGTGGTACTGCTAAATTAGTGTAAGATTGTTGTGATTATTTTTTCCTAATTTTTTTTTAGAAATGGCTAATCCAGATTTCAATTTCATAGATATCCTTATAATTGCATGCCATTTGTTCGACTAATTGGCTGAATGCGTTTTGGAGCCTTAGAACTATCAATCTTTCATCCCAACTACTATAACACTCTAAAAACTTTTTTATGTGGATATTTTTTGCAATATATGTTTTGATTTTCAGTAACGCATATTTGAATAAGAATTATAACATCTTTTAAAAGTTATGAACAACTATAATTGTACTACAACTTCTAGCAGCATAATTAATATTGTAGAGGCAGCATCAACTGTGATAGATACCAGAAATAGTTAAATACTACATTATGACATTATAAATACTATCACATTTAGACAAGTTCAATATATAACAAAATTTGAGCTAGAAAACTAATATTACACCTTAAACGGTTGCTACATTAGGCAAATAAGGTGAGATACAATAAGTAATAGCCCAATAATAAAATACCAAATACATCTATAATGCAAGTTTAATGTTCACTTTGAGAGTCTAGTACTACTTGAGAAGGAATATTTGTTATTGTTGCTGATTATTCCTAGAATTACTATGACATGCTCATTAATTTTGATCTTGCTTGTCCGATGGATGATACTATATGTTCATTTATGAAATCTCTTGACAATAGTGAAGAAGAGAAAAAGATCACATTACTAGGGACAATTACCAGATATGTTGTAGGGCAATTATTAAGGAACTACAATCTCTATAGTTATTTATTGAAATCTAAAATTTTTTGTTGATAGAAACTAATGGGTAATGACATGCTAGAACTTTTTTTGATAGTTCTCTGTTTTTACTAGTTTTCTCTTTGGAATAACAATTGCAAGTTTGTAGTAACGATATTGGAGTAGTTTTTAGTTTATTGCCTACTATTGTATCTTTAAGTTGGACGAAAAAGCACAAGCCTTATGATTGAATAAAATCTTCTCAATTAAGAAAACTTCAAATTGCAGATTATCTTTGTCGAGGCTATGAAGTACCCGAAGGTGTTACTTAAGCACTCGCTGGAAACACATTTACTGTCCTTTGAGATAAACACGAGGAAACATAAAATTTTGCTTGCCTTGCATGTAAGTTCCTTCATAATTCAATTGTTCAAAAAATTCCCCTTCCTTTTTGCTTATATTCTATCTATTCATATATCATATGTGTATATCTATGCTGGGTATTGGTTCCAGTACATTTTAGTCAACATGCTTGAATTCTCATCCTTTTTCTTTTCTATTTTACTTATTTTGGATGATGATGTATTAGAAATCAAAGTTTTCTTTTTTTTCTCCTTACAAACGAGAGTTATCCTTTTCCTATTGAATGACCATTGATAAACATTCTCTTTTCCTGGCTGTAAAATATCTGGCAAAATATTTAGGGGTACTGTTAGCTTCTTTGGCTAATGAGTTGTGTATATGGTATTGTAAATAATATTTTTTATGGGATATTAATCCGAACCTCTATTTAGTTCAATTGATAATTTTGTTTATATGAATCTGATTGTCTATGCTAAAAATTGTAATGATATGTTAAACGTGACAAGAAAAGAGCATGTATTATTTAGGTGCAACATTTTGTGGCCAAGGACCAGATTTCTGGTCGTAAATAACTTTTGAGGACTACTCAAACTTATCGGGGAAATGTATTTAAGGACCAAAAATATGGTCGCAAAAGGATTTTAGGGACCAGTTCTTAAGTGGTCGCTAATAAGTTTTAAGGACCAGTGCAAGAATCTAGTCCCTATTGACCTTTAGCGTCGGAGCCTATAGCGACGGGCGGTGACCAGATTTTTCCCGTCGCTATTGAGATTTAGAGACCAGAAACAGACTTTTAGGGACCATTTTTCTCGTCTCTAATAGCGTTTTTTTTTTTGTAGTGGACAGAGCTCTAGTAAATGCTGAATGGTTACTTACAGTAGCTGTTACAGAGGTGGTGATTTTGAACCCTAGGATTTCAGATCATACCCCCCCCCCCCTAAGTATTCAACTCAAGGAAGCTGTGAAGAGGAGTCCAAAGCCTTTCAGATTCCTTAAATGTCTAGCGAAGCACAAAGACTTTCTAAATGTGGTGGCAAATATTTGGTGTAGGCCAACTGGAAAGAATCACATGGCAGACATATGGTGGAAACTAAAAGTATTGAAGAAAGATTTGAAACAACTGAACCAAAAAGAATTCAGAAATGTAGGGGAGAAGATTGTGTTCTATCGACAGAAGTTGCAAGATATTCAAACACAAATGGGAAGCCACACTCAACCAAATGTGTTATTTGTAGAAGAAAAGGAAGTGAAGTTTGAATTAGAGAAATGGAACCTAGTGGAGGAAAGTATTCTTAAACAGAAATCAAGAAACAAATAGTTGGAACAAGGAGATGATAATACTGCCTATTTTTTGCAAGTTTGAAGAATAGACAGGCTCAATACAGGATCAAAAGCCTTATTAATACCGATGGTGATATCCTTCAACAGCTAGAAGACATAGTAGAGGGGGTGACTAGTTTTTATAACAAGCTCCTAGGCGGTGCTGCTGATCAACTACCAGTAGTAAATCCTGAGATCATGAAGTGTGGGAATGTACTTACTAGACAACACCAACTGCAATTGATAGCACAAGTAACTCATGATGAAGTATATCAAGCCCTTATTAGTATAGATGACCACAAAGCTCCTGGTTGTGATGGTTTCAATGCACTCTTCTTCAAAAAAGCTTGGACTGTGATTGGTAGAGATTTTACAGCTGATGTACTTCAGTTCTTCATGGATGGGGATATATACAAAGCTATAAACTTCACAACAATAACACTGATTCCAAAAATCAAGAACCCAACAAAGATATCTGAATTTAGACCTATAGCTTGTCGCACTATGTTGTATAAACTGATCTCCAAAATTCTTACAATCGTATGCAGGGTGTTATGGACAGTCTTGTGGATAAAAGCCAATCTGCTTTTGTCCCAGGAAGGTTAATCATTGAAAATGGACATGAGGAAAGCCTACGACTCAGTGGAATGGCCATATATTGAGCAAATTCTAAACTGCCTCCAGTTTCCCCCAAAGTTTGTCAAATGGATCATGTGCTATATTACAACTGTTTCATACTCAATCCTTCTCAATGGTGAACCCGTGTTACCATTCCCTACTAGTAAAGGGTTGAGACAAGGGGATCCTCTCTCCTCTTTTTATTTGTCCTTAGCATGGAATATTTAAGTAGAAGTTTAAAGGGGCTCAGTGAGGAAAAAAGCTTCAAATTTCATCCAAGGTGTAAGAAAGTGCAAATTCTACAGCTTGGGTTTGCAGATGACCTACTACTATTCTACAAAGGAGAGCTGAAGTCTGTCAAATTGTTGATTCAATACCTTCAACATTTCTCACAGGTATCTGGTCTGGTTGCTAATGTAGAGAAAAGCTCAGTGTATTTTGGAGGAGTCCAACAGGAAGTTCAACAGAATATTTTGCATCTATTCAATTTAATAAGGGAAAGATGCCTTTTAGATACTTAGGAAGCCCCCTAAGTACAAAAAGGCTATCTATTGTGCAGTGCAAACCTCTTCTAGATAAAATGCTGGCCAGGATTAAATCATGGACCACTAGATATCTATCATATGCAGGTAGGCTCCAGCTTGTGAAATCTGTGCTCTTTTCTATTCAAATATACTGGTCACAAGTATTTGTTCTTCCCAAAAAGGTTGCTCAACTGGTAGAATCAACTTGCAGAAGCTTTCTATGGACAGGTGGAAGTGAGCTCAACAAAAAAGCACTGATTGCGTGGGATAGATTATGTCTTCCTAGAGCTGCAAGTGGGTTGAATATCCTAGACATATATGTGTGGAATTGGGCAGCCAGTGGGAAACTACTATGGAACATATGCAGAAAGAAAGACTGTTTGTGGGTGAAACGGATTCATTCATACTATACAAAAAGAGGTACTGTATAGGATACCAAGACTACTCAAGCCTCATGGATTGTACAGAAGATCATCAAAGCTAAGACATTGTTTGAACAGATAGGAATGACTGAGGCAGATGTGGCAGCTATGAGCAACTATTCAATAAAGAAAATATATGGACTCTGTCGAGGGGAATTTCAAAAAGCTCCATGGAGAAGGTTGGTATGCAATAATGCAGGGCTACCTAAATGGATATTCATTCTATTCTTGGCTCTTCACAGGAGACTACAAACAAAGGAGATGACTGCATACTGGGCAAATATGGAGGATATTGAATGTGTACTGTGTGAAAAAGAGAATGAAGATATCGACCATCTATTGTTTGAATGTGAATATGCAAAACAAATGTGGTCCAAACTACTAGTATGGCAAGGTAATCAAAGGGAGGTGAGTAACTGGCAGCATGAAGTAACATGGGCAATTGAGCATGCGAAAGGAAAAACTGCTGACAGGAACTATATAGGATGGCACTTGCTGGTGGAGTCTACCATTTGTGGCAGGAAAGAAATTCAAGGATCTTCAAGGCTCAAAGAAGAACAGCGGATCAAGTAATAAGGCAACTGATAAGAGAATTACATGTGAGAGCACGTAAAATTTGTAGACTAGAAAATTGTATGCAATCACTAAACTTCTATCCATAAGAAGCAGCATAGTGAAAGAGAGTAGTTTGTAGAGGTGAGTGTCAGTAAGTTTGGGACTAATGTTCAAACTGCTGTTATTTCGGAAGTCTTGTGATGGTTGTAAAAATTTATTTTTGAGAAAATATAAATATATAATTACCAAAAAAAAATACTAAAATATCCTTATAAAGCTGAATGACACTATTGCCCTTCTATTAAACACTACTGTTAATATTTCTATACAAGAATGTAAATAAAGACTTATAATAAATAATTTCTTGAAACATACTATTAAATATAAACAGAACTTTTTACCCCATATTGGATGTATCTAAAGACTTCGTTTTTCTAAAGTTAACTTTTTACCGTTTCAGAATTCAAGTTTTGCTTTTCAAATTTCTAGAAGATTTTAGATGTATTATAGTTAGTACATCTATTGTAATATTTTACAAAGACAATATGTAAAATTACTGTAGATTCCGAAATATTGTCGAAACGTTAGAACAACTTTTTTTGCCCCTTTCAAAACTCAAATAACTATTCTGCATTAAAGTGCAAAAATATAATTTCAAATACTTGATGTTGCATTTCAAGATCTAAATTGGAGTGGTAGGAGAAAATTTTATTGTTCCTTCGACATTAATTGTACGTTTAATGTACAAGGTGTTATTTGAGGATGTATCTATCAATAGATTAGGAATTCACAACTAATGATTATGAAATATTTATATGGCAATTAGTTTTCACCTTTATTACAATAGTTTTTTTTTTTAATTACAATAATTCATTTATTCATTTGTGTAATAGCAAAGTTAGTTTTTCTGTCTTTTGTCTTTACTTTTTTTCCCTCTTTCTCCTAATCGCTTTTAGCTTATAGCTTTTTGGTTTTTACTAGATAGCAACATTTGATATATTGTTGTTATACAAATTATCTTCCGTCATTTGCTCTTACTTTTATGATGTTACCAAATTATTGAATTGTTTATTATTTATTTTCATTTTCTACTAAAACTACTAGATTAAGATATTGTTCTCTGAGTTAATGATCATTGCTTTGGTAAAATTAATTAATTTGTTAATATGTGACATTCACCTTCTTAATTATCAAAATTATTTTGCATAAAAAAACCAAAAAAATCCTTAACAACAAAAATGTTAAGTTATTAAATTTACATAAATTTCATATCTATTTTTATTGATTTTCTGGAAAGATACGGTCATGTTTCTTTTTCTTTCTTTTTTCTTTTCTTTTAGGGAATTACACATTCAATCTTTGCCTTTTCCAATTATTTTCTCAAAGAATTATATAGGTCATATATTTGGAGTGAAAATTATTGTGAACAATGTCGAGATGAATCAGCACTTTATGCTATTCAGTTTGGGCTTCTAAAGAAAAGACATAAACCATATGGATATTAGGTTTTGCAGGAACAGTACAAGAGAGTACACTAACTCAGACTGAACTGCTTGCACTACTCATAGGTCTCAAAATTGCTATACACCAACATCTCACACCGCTCATCGTTGAGACGGATGCTCGTATAATAATAGGTATGTTCGATTCCCCATTTATGAAGTATACTAATATTATAAACGATTGCAGGTGCTTGCTCCAACAGTTGGATAGTCCATCCCTGCAACATGTCTACAGAGAGCAAAACTGTGTATCGGATAAATTAGCATCATATGAAGCCATGGAGCTGAAGGAACGATGCATGTTTTTTGGACATCCACCACTTTTTGTCAACAACCTTTTTGAACGGGATCAGCAAGGAATCTATCAACGAAGGCTTATTAGGGATAGTACTAGGTTTACTGAACCTTTGCTCTCTGAAACAACTAATGTGTATAATAGTAGTATCTTGTGTAATAGTCTGTTCTTACTCAGTAATAGTTTGCATCCTACGTGTGCTACTGCTTATGTTCAGGACTCCCGTTTGGGAAAGTTTTGTAATCTGATGCCTCTAGTGCATCGGCTAACGATGTGTGTTGACTTATTTTAAGTTTATATAAGAAGATTATCATTCCAACCAAAAAAAAAAAAAAAGATTTGACGGAATCTGTCACTCATCAGAGTTTTCTTTTATTGAGTTAGCAAAATAGGATCAATATTTACTATTTTCAAAAAAATTTACTTTTCATTTAACGACTTCAATTTTACAATTGAAATATACTTTTGATTACATTTTACATAACATCAAATTTTGATACTTATTGATATTGCGCGTGTCCAGAAACTAATTGATTAAATAAAAAAGTAGGCCACTAAAAAGCAGTCAATTAATGAGACAAAATTGACAAACTTTAGACTTAAGAAATCAATTTTACATGTTAATTAATTGACCTTGTGCATTGCATGACAGCAGTGTAGCAATCTGCTTGTTCTAAATTTGTTATGCATATCTAATCTGGCAAGTCGCATTATTAATAGTGTATTCCAATCGTATACATATTGTATTGGTCAGAATTTGACCACACGACCACAGCAGCAATAATCCCGTCCCGACCACCCTGCAGCGGTAATCAACGAACTCGACTTCGCCTAATCGTTGTTATTCACGACATGAGCGTCGAGGTCGAGGCCTCCCATGAGGAGGGATCACCTCCCCGACCCGGCCCAAACAAAATATGATAAGCATGAGAAGTTTTGGGCTATAAATAGAGGGCAGAAGAACACCTACCGGGGGGGCCGGAGGATCCAGAAACGGGGGAGAACTCCATGAATGAGAGACAAATTAATTTTAGAAAGAGAGAGAGAGAGAGAGAGAGAGAGAGAGAGAGAGAGAGAGAGAGAGAGAGAGAGAGAAATTCCACCTCCAAAGAGGATGAAAGGATTTGATTGTAATCTCCTGAACCTCTTCAAGGAGAGGCAGGCCGAATTTCTATAGTCAATAAAATCTCTAAGGTGTTATTTCAATTGATTCTTCTATCTTTAATGATTATGTTCTTTGATCCAATGTTAATTAAGGTTGACTACGATTTACCCTTCATCTATATCGATTGATTTGCTTAAAAAGTGCTAAACAACATTTAAGTCAAACAATTTGGCGCCGTCTGTGGGGATTTCCTAGTGAAAATACTTAGTTCTTCCTGGATCGAAGAAAAAGAAACACCACGAAGAAAATTCGACTCAAACCAGAGTCAATGGAGGCGTATCAAACACAAAAGAAAGAAGAATCGAATGCCCCAACGGGAGCCAGAAATCTTCCGCCCTGGTGACCTCGAACAACCCAGAAAAAGAAAGCAGTGATGCAAAGCGTCGCCCCCATTTTTATCCTCCCAAGCACCAGGCAAAAGAGTGGAGCATCCCCCCCCTCGTCCACCATACCTTATCAGGCCGGACACCAGCGCAGAAGCGTTTCAAACGAGGAATCAAAAATCGCATCAGAGCAACCTGAGTGCCATGGTCAAGCGAACAATCACGGCACGGGTGCAACATACAACCGCAGGCCAAAGCGAAGCAGACACTTAACGCACGAGGCATCGAACCATCGATGTAAACAGCAGACTCAGGCTAAGCGCCTTCACCATCAAAATTTGATAGTTCGACCTCGCTCGAACTGGGACTCAGGCTAAGTGCCTTCGCCATCAAAGTTCGACAGTTCGACCTCGCTCGAACTGGGACTCAGGCTAACTGGCTAAGTGCCAGTTCAACCTCGCTCGCACTGGGACTCAGGCTAAGTGCGTTCGCCATTAATGTTTGACAGTTCGACGTCGCTCGAACTGGGACACAGGCTAAGTGCCTTCGCCATCAAAATTTGACAGTTCGACCGGCTTGAACTGGGACCAGGCTAAGTGCCTTCGCCATCAAAGTTTGACAGTTCGAGCTCGCTCGAACTGGGACTCAGGCTAAGTGCCTTCGCCATCAACATTTGACAGTTCGACCTTGCTCGAACTGGGACTCAGGCTAAGTGCCTTCGCCATCAAAGTTTGACAGTTTGACCTCACTCGAACTGGGACTCAGGCTAAGTGCCTTCGCTACGAAAGTTTAACAGTTCAACCTCGCTCGATCTGGGACTCAGGCTTAGTGCCTTCGCCATCAAAGTTTGACAGTTCGACCTCGCTCGAACTGGGACTCAGGCTAAGTGCCTTCGCCATTAAAGTTTGACAGTTCGACCTCGCTCGAACTGGGACTCAGGCTAAGTGCCTTCGCCATCAAATTTTGATAGTTCGACCTCGCTCGAACTAAGACTCAGGCTAAGTGCCTTCGCCATCAAATTTTGACAGTTCGACCTTGCTCGAACTGGGACTCAGGTTAAGTGCCTTCGCCATAAAAGTTTGACAGTTCGATTTATCTCGAACTGGGACTCAGGCTAAGTGCCTTCGCCATCAAAGTTTGACAGTTCGACCTCGCTCGAACTGGGACTCAGGCTAAGTGCCTTCGCCATCAAAGTTCGATGGTTCAACCTGGCTCGAACTGGGACTCAGGCTACGTGCCTTCGCCATCAAAGTTCGACAGTTCGACCTGGCTCGAATTGGGACTCAGGCTAAGTGCCTTCGCCATCAAAGTTCGACTGTTCGACCTCGTTCGAACTGGGACTCAGGCTAACTGGCTAAGTGCCAGTTCGACCTCGCTCGAACTGGGACTCAGGCTAAGTGCCTTCGCCATCAAAGTTTGACAGTTCAACCTCACTCGAACTACTCAAGCTAAGTGCCTTCGCCATCAAAGTTTGACAGTTCGACCTCGCTCGAACTGAGACTCAGGCTAAGTGCCTTTGCCATCAAAGTTTGACAGTTCGACCTCGCTCGAACTGGGACTCAGGCTAAGTGCCTTCGCCATCAAAGTTCGATGGTTCAACCTGGCTCGAACTGGGACTCAGGCTACGTGCCTTCGCCATCAAAGTTCGACAGTTCGACCTGGCTCGAATTGGGACTCAGGCTAAGTGCCTTCGCCATCAAAGTTCGACTGTTCGACCTCGTTCGAACTGGGACTCAGGCTAACTGGCTAAGTGCCAGTTCGACCTCGCTCGAACTGGGACTCAGGCTAAGTGCCTTCGCCATTAATGTTTGACAGTTCGACGTCGCTCGAACTGGGACTCAAGCTAAGTGCCTTCGCCATCAAAGTTTGACAGTTCGACCTCGCTCGAACTGGGACTCAGGCTAAGTGCCTTCGCCATCAACGTTTGACAGTTCGACCTCGCTCGAACTGGGACTCAGGCTAAGTGCCTTCGCCATCAAAGTTTGACAGTTCGACCTCGCTCGAACTAGGACTCAAGCTAAGTGCCTTCGCCATCAAAGATTAACAGTTCGACCTCGCTCGAACTGGGACTCAGGCTAAGTGCCTTCGCCATCAAAGTTTGACAGTTCGACCTTGCTCGAACTGGGACTCAGGTTAAGTGCCTTCGCCATCAAAGTTTGACAGTTCGACCTCGCTCAAACTGGGACTCAGGCTAAGTGCCTTCGCCATTAAAGTTTGACAGTTCGACCTTGCTCGAACTGGGACTCAGGCTAAGTGCCTTTGCCATTAATGTTTGACAGTTCGACCTCGCTCGAACTGGGACTCAGGCTAAGTGCCTTCGCCATCAAAGTTTGACAGTTCGACCTCGCTCTAACTGGGACTCAGGCTAAGTGCCTTCGCCATCAAAGTTTGACAGTTCGACCTCGCTCGAACTGGGACTCAGGCTAAGTGCCTTCGCCATTGAAGTATTGCGGTTCGACCTTGCTCGAACTGGGACTCA